>NC_068996.1:506284-507637 GCF_001194135.2 Octopus bimaculoides | reverse complement strand
GTATGTATATATGTATGTATGTATGCATTCATGCATGTATATATGTATGTATATAAGTATGTATGTATGTATGTATGTATGTATGTATGTATACAGTGAAGACACATGGCTCAGTGGTTAGAGCATCGAGCTTACGATCATGAGGGTGTGAGTTCCATTCCCGGATTAGGCTGTGTTGTGTTCTTGAGCAAGACACTTTATTTCATGTTATTCCAGTTCACTCAGCTGAAGAAATGAGTTGCGACGTCACAGGTGCCAAGCTGTATCGGCCCCTTTGCCTTTCCCTTGGATAACATCAGTAGTGGAGAGAGGGTATGCATGAGCAACTGCTGGTCTTCCATAAAAACAACCGTAGGTTGTACGTTTGCCGGTGAGGCGACTTTCTGCCCGGACTCTTAGGTGCACCCATGGTCATTCGTGACCGACAGAGTCGAGTTAGACTCCCACACACACATATATACTACCATCTAAAATCCGTCTTGATATATATATATATATATATATATATATATATATATATATATCACAATATCAAAATTGGAAGGAGTTTACGTGGAACAAATACAAATTTTTATATTTTGGTATTGTTAATAAATAAATTCGCTGTTGAATCACTGAATCTACATTGATTTATTTGAATATACAATTCTATGTTCGAAGATATGATGTTGTCAATTACAATGAATGCTAGAATGAAGAATAATTTTTAATTTGTGCGTGCATGTAAGATTGTCCGAATATAAATTGATTTATTTTATTCTTTTATTTGTTTACTAAGACGTAACATATGCGACATTGAAAACATTTAAGTGTATGTGTCTTCTATATCTTTCTGTGTTTTTGCGTGTATGTGTATGTATCACGAAGAATACTGTGGTAATTGACACCTGAATCCCTGGACAGACAAAATCTGTTGACTGCTACAATCTGATGGACAATAAATTTCATAGTGATAAAAGTATAAATGTACGTCAGGTAATTCTTACCTAAATAGCTGATGGAATTAATTTTAATTTAAGAACCATGAAGTATTATTGAAGAGCTATAAAGTCCTTATGCTGGTTAAAACATTAATAAAGCAATAATTTATCGTAGCGCCTGTACACAAATTGCTTTAACCAATTCCTCCAAGTTCAATGGTAGGTCAATAACATATTGACTGACTAGCTGGTAGATGAAAAGAAGGGAATACAGGGATGTGCCGAACAGTTATTGATAAACAATACTGTACTGTCCGAGAAACACCGTAGAAACCTTGCGATAGTATGGTTTAATTATAGGATTATTAGATTCAATTCCCCACTCATGGTTGCTGAGGACTGCATTTGGCACAAGAACCTGTTTAATTTCACC
>NC_068996.1:499740-506102 GCF_001194135.2 Octopus bimaculoides | reverse complement strand
AAAAAAAAAGAAAGGAAAAAGAGACTGTCCTGAAGTAAATATTGAGAATCTCCCTTTTATTGAATACATACACAAGCAGAAGGAATATTGGTAGAACATGGCCATCAAAATTACTGTCAAGTGTAAACAAAACAAGCCAGATATTGTTGCTTAGGAAAAACAAGAAAAAAAATCTATCTACCATCTTAGAGTTGTCCTGCTGATGTGAAAATCAAAGAGATAACTGCTCGAAACCTTTAGCTTGTGTGCCAAGTTTAGGAATGATCATTTTTACTAAAAATAATTAGTGCTCTTCATTTTGTGAGTAAATGCCTGGATAAGCTAAGATTTTCAGAAAAAGAAATCAAGCGATTCGCACATTATAATTACATTCTGTAAGTGGAACAGTAAAAATACTCATGTTTAAAATGTGAATTTGATTTTGTTATCCACACTCCAACAATGGAGATTAGTACATTTCTTAGAAACCAGTTCCTTTCTAAGAAGGTTTCAACTAGTAGAAAACAGAAGAGAACATACAGTTCATCATTTAAAGGTAAAACTTGGCAATTTCTCAAAAAGGAAAACAAAAAGAAAAAACAAAAAATAAGCAAACATTATCTATTCAACAGTATTTCAGAGTTTCTGGACTCTCAAATGCCGCTCACAAAGTATTATCCAAGCAGTGTTTATGATAAAGACACTTTCCAATAATCCCCACTCCCTTCTGGTGGAATCCGGAATCATAAGGTTCCAAAGTGAGCGTCTTTATCAAACAACTATTACGGCGCCCGTATATACAAAGAACATAATCTATCAAGTGTACGTGACGATATTCAATCTGTCAATTAACTTATGCCTTGATACTTCATAATAGACCAAGTCGTGTGTTTTAAGTAGATATTTAAAAGTACATGTTGCACCCTTGCTAGTGTAAAATAACGTAAAACAGAGGAAAGGGTAACAGCGTGACAACCCAAGCCCACACACGTAATCATGCGCTAGTATCCTTAAGGCCGAGTGATTGAAACGTTTGCTTCTTAATCATGTAGTTCTTGTTTCGATTCGTCTGCATCCGTGATGAAGCGCTTTCATCATAGCCGTAGATGTATTTATATAATTTCTCCACATTCCAGTTTAGGTTCCTTCTTACGGCTATCCGTCTCCACTAAATCCTATTGACTTTTCTCTCTTATTTCTAAAATAATATTCATCAGTAAAAGTGAAATTACTAATAAGGAAACTTTATTCCAACAAATGAAAAAAAAAAGAAATATAATTAATTACACACACACACACACACACACACGCGCGCGCATATGTCTATATATATTGTTGACGAATTCCGTTCAATTAGCTACTGAAATTGAGGTACCTTGTTAGGTGGGTATAATCCGAACGCTCAAATAGTATTAATTGATTATTGAATACCAAAACTCTGTGCAGGAGTGTTTGCACCTGATATTTCTACCTCCAAACATATTTTTGTTTCCGTTAATATTTGATACATATATTTTATATTATATTGTATTAATAATACTAGAAAAAAGACCGCCCCACGGGCGGTTTTCTGCTAGCCCCTTGATAATATTTTCACATTTGATTTCCATTTCTAATAATTCTTATATTTTACGTCTAATTATTTCTTTGTATAATAGTGCTCACTTGCTTAGTAAATATTGCTTTCATCATTTTATCATAGTCATAATCTTTCTTCTTTAAACAAACATCACGATAGTCCAACAACAGAAGGGGAAGTACTTTGTCAAGTTTTACCTTCCCCTCAAAGCTACATAGAGATTTCAATTCAGCATCCCTTCTATCAGCTTTGCATTGTGTGTGTGTGTGTGTGTGTGTGTGTGTGTGTGTGAGAGAGAGAGAGAGAGAGAGAGAGAGAGAGCGAGAAGGGGGAGAGAGAAAATTGCAAAGAATGAATGGAATAAGCATGAAATGAAAAAAAATCGTATGAATAAAAGGGCATTACTACAGATGTATACACACCCGTCTTTGTTGCCTCATAACTACCAGAAAAATAGATAGTTTTTAACAAAGATTTTCACAAAGTCCGCTTAGATGTTGTAGCTTCAGAATATATAGAGATTTATGGGAAAAAGTTTTTGCGAGAGGTTGGAGAGGGGACTTTTAGAAAATTCACACGATCTGACTTTTTTCTCTCATAACTTTCAGGAAGACGAGTATCTTTTAATGAAAATTTATACAAATCTCTTTCAAACGATATAGATTATGATTATAAAGATATTTGTGGGGGAAACTTTTTCGGGGATTTTCCCCATTTCTTTTAAATTACAGCCTTCGAAATAATGGGGTTGGAGGGAGCATCTTTGTATGAAAGAAGTTTTCAAAACTCTTTTCTTTTACACCCGCCTCCCTCATCATTCCACTCCGGACCTGTTTTGGCCAATTTTTTTTTGCACTTCAAAACCATGGGAAGAGAATTTGGTCGAAAGAATGTTAATATTTTCAGAGGGAAGCGTGATTTAAGGGCGGTCTTGCTGTTGTTTCTAACACATCCAAAGACAACCCTCCTTGTTTATTTATCACTCTTGCATGTATTAATGTTTCTCAATGTTTATTCCCCATAAATACATTTATGTGGTATAAAAAAGATAATTTGAGAAATTATGAATTTCTTGCAATCCCACTACCTGCCCCCGATTATTTCTGTTTTGAAATTATAATATTGGAGAACCTGAGAAGGTCATTGCTGGCATTTATCCACAGTGATTTTAAAAAATTACGGAGGTGTACTTGCATAGCAAGTGACTTGATCTGAGATCGCGTGCTGAAATAAAAACAATTGCAGCATGGAAGATATTTGTAAACCATTGAAGAACACACAAATAGCGTTGGTTTCACTTCAACATTAAAACTTAATTTGTGTCAAAATATTTTCCGCGCTTTGAAACTGAGACCTATTCACTGACAAAGCTTCACGAAAGTGACGCAGGACGAAGTTTTTTCAGTGAACAGTGCGCGCACAAGCGCGCACGCACACACACACATCCACAAGAAATTCTTTCTAAAGCATCTGGTGTCGCTGTATATGTCGGTCTCACTTCTAACAACAAATGACCCGCTTTGACGACTAGTAGTAGCCCATTTTCCAGTTACCAGATTAGCCATCTAGTAGCCACCTTGGATTTCTTTCATTTCTCCATTCAATTATATGACCCTGAATGAACTACGTTTTCCCGAGAAGCCTGCAAGACTTTAAGTCACATGGAGCTCAATCAAGATGTCTGAAATATTAATAATAATGACGATGATGATCATGATGATGATGATGATTTCAAACTTTGGCACAAGATGAGTAATTTCGGGGAAGGTACCAAGTTGATTGCATCAACCAAACTGTTCGTGGAATTTGAACCCTGAACGTAAAAAAAAAAAGGAAATGCCGTTTAGCATTTGGCCGCTCCGTCTAACGATTCTGTCAATCCGCCGCCCTAATGAAATGATTTGCTTCAATGGAAAGATATTCGCTCACCTGCTACTCTTTGAAAAGTGAAAGAAATTGGCAATACGATGATTACTTAATGCACTTTATATATACACTTTATATACTTTATGCACAGTTTTATAGATTTAATACACAGCACTCACACAATAAATATTCACTCTTATTTTTTCCATTTCCCCATCAACAAACTTCTAAAAAATCGTCGTACATATGATATAACCTTTAGTAAAATTGCATTTATCTGCCGCGTAAATAAGCTTGAATATTTCGTGGAATTGCACTTATGGCATGCGTTAAGTGAGAGGAGATATAAAAAAAACTTAGTTCAATTTTAGAAAATACACTTTCCACTATCCAGTCATCACCACCGCCGCTACCACCACCACCACCACCACCATTGTGGTCAATGTAGATGTGATAGTAACAGCAATTGGTGCGCATAGAAGTATCAGTACTCAACTATCACCGTGCCTCCTATATGTGTGTGTGTGTGTGCGTGTGTGTGTGTACGTACGAATGTATGTAAATGTCAATATAGTAGAATATGCGAATCGTTTGATGTATGGTCGCAGAATATACTTTATATTCAACTGGCCCCAAAAATATTTTATTTTCTATAAAATAGACTTAACATTTTCTGAAAGATGATTACTTATTTAAAATGAATTTATATTCTATTATTTATCAACATTAAAACTTTTTCAAGTAATGTGTTTTCTCTCATGAGTGTGTATGCATTTAGTACGAAAGTTATAAAAGCTCAGGTATTTTAAGAAGAAAATAGATGAAAATATTATGGGTTCTACAAATAGAAATGAATTTACGAAGAATTTTCTTACGTTTTTTTGTCAGCCAATCGTGTTTACTGATTGTATTTCGAAGCACTAGGAAACATTTTCGCTAGCATCTCTCATGTGGCTTCTCTGATTAAATCGTCTGAATAATCGGAAGCGCGAGACCTAGAGTGATGATTCAAGAAACTGCAACGTCTGTTAAAATGTACATACATGCATACATATACATACGTTTATAGGTGCGCACGCACACACATATACATACATTTATACACGTAAACACATATCTGTGAGGTGGGTTGTACTTATAACCGAACGTATGTATACTCGTATAAGTGAATAAATTAATTTGCTTGACTCCGTCTGAACGTCATCAAGCAAACAATAGAAGTAGTGTAGATTAGAATGTTCAGATGGTATTTTGAAGACAACTCTACTGTTACGTAAACAGAACGCTCCATTGAACATAAAAGAAATTAGAATTTGGTAACAAGTTTCTCTTTTGTCAAAAGAAACATTAAAACAAATATTGTGCTTTTTTTTATATATAATAAATGGAGCAGCAGTTACAAATAGGAATCCAGTAAAAAAATAGAACCGTCTACACACACGAAGAAAAACAGTCAGTACATATACATTTCCGCCCCCTACACCTATACATACATACGATTATTTGTTTATTTATTTATCTATACACCCACACATACATATATATAAATTTGAGAGAAGCTGGTTGTATAAGCCAGTTTAATACAGGTGAAAGCAGATGTGAACAAGGAATTATCCATAAGACAATATTAACAATATCAGTAAATAAGACTTATTGTGACATTGCAGAAAGAAAATAAACGCGCATATACACTCGTACCTCCACAATCTTATACATATATATATATATATACATATATATATAAACGAAAGAACTCGTTAATACTTCATTAATAACTATGAGGTTTGTAGATACGGGATGCATTTTAATGATGCTATTATACATGTATTCAGCAGAAGGTGTTAATTTCAAACGGTTTGATGTTGCCAAAGTTATAGAAACATCTGGAAATGACAGTACGGATGAAGAATTTGATGGTATCGTAGTGAATCAGAAGTTAGCGTGGGGACAAGAAAACGACGGAAAAGACGATAAGGACAAGTTAAGCAATTATCGAAATTCAAAGAAATTCAAAAATGGTGAATATAATGTAGAAAAAGAAGAGCTGGTAGAGGTGGAAACGGAAAGACATCGGAGTAAAAGAGATCTCAGAAAGATGGCGATCGAAGAAGGAAAAGAACTCAGTGATAAAAAGATAGAGGAAAACAGAAAAGTGAGCAGTGGTGAAAACGCAAAAGACAAGAAAAGAGGCAATGAGAGAGAAGAAAACGAAAAGGCTGAAGATGTCAACGAAAATAGAGAGGTGAGAGAAAACAAGAAAAATTATGTGGACAGCAAATTTGGTGAGCAGGGTAATATGATGGACGGCAATATTGATCAAGATGGAATGACAGAGACGCATGGACAAAATATAAAGCATCAAGTACCAGAATTTAAGGATGCAACAGCAAACGATGTCCCACGCGTAAATGCTTATGTAAGTTCATACTTTTTATTAATATCTGTCTGAAATAAATTGTTAGTAAATTATATATTTTTGCATTATTAACTTCGTGAGCACGAAACTTTTATCGTTTTTTCCATTCCAATCGTCAACAGGTGTCTTATTTCTGGATGTGGACATAGTTCAGATTATATTCGAAACAGGAACCTTTTTGCTAAACTAAGAGTAACAGTTATAAATTATTGGCTTTGAATGAAAAATTAATACTATCAGACTTTACCCATGCTTACTTGAAAAAATTCAATGTTCTATTTAATCTTTGTCAGGAGATTAGTAGATAATATTCAATATTCATTCCATCTTAGCCTGTTGAAGCTGACCGTAATATTTTGTATGTTGCATAACCAGTTGTATGTTAGTTAATAATGTTGCAGGTTGAGGGAAATCTTCTATACCAACTCACCTGCAGCCTTACACATACATACATATCTCTCTCTCTCTCTCTCTCTCTCTCTCTATATATATATATATATATATATATATATATATATATAT
>NC_068996.1:498396-499050 GCF_001194135.2 Octopus bimaculoides | reverse complement strand
TATATATATATAAATAGATAGATAGATAGATAGATAAATATAGATAGATAGATAAAACTTACTTGGAAATGGATGCGTAGCGCTCGATCATATAATATAAATAATATATAAATATATGCATATATCCATACATATATGTACATACCTACATATATATATATATATATGTATATATGCATGCATGTATGGGTACAGGATATCAAAAAACGTGAACAAAATGAGAAACGAAAACATAAAAACAAAAACATAGAAAACGAACTTTTTTTTCGAACAATGAAAAAATAAAAACAAAACAAAGAGAGAAACAAGACATGCAACATAAAGAACAATCTCTTCATCAGTTGTCCCCTGTTTTATCTAATGGTCTCGTTTTTCTGTTTGTTTCTTTCGGTGTTCGAAAAAAAAAAGTTCGTTTTCATGCTTTTGTTTTTTATGTTTTCGTTTCTCATTTTGTTCACGTTTTTTTGACGCCCTGTACCCATATACGCATGTATATATATTCATATATATGTAGGCATATACACGTATGTGTGTATATATGCATATATATGTACATTATTTATATTTTATATAAATATATATATATATATATATTTATATAAAATATAAATAATGTACATATATATGCATATATATATATATATATATATATAT
>NC_068996.1:493987-497774 GCF_001194135.2 Octopus bimaculoides | reverse complement strand
TATATATATATATATATATATATATATATATATATCCATCTATCTAACTATCCATCTGTCTATCTGTTTGGTTGTTTATTTATAGGGTATTCAGGCTAAATTTGATAGTTTGCATAAAAGGGGAAGAAAACACAATATTTCATCCAAAAGTTAAAGTATATAACAAAGTCAAATGTTATCAACTAGATTATGATTGGGAGATAATAGTTTGCAACAAATAACCGCACTCAACTTTCACCCAGTTACATAAATATACATGTTTTTACTTATATATGCCTATACCGTCAGTAAATTGGGTAAACCGAATTTTAAAATGTTTTATTAAGCTTATGTTTGCAAGTAATTTAATTAGAGCTTATTTGCATTCCAGAATATTACGTACTTTCTCAGAAAATAAATCGCAGCTGCTCTCTTCTTGGCAGTATTCACATGAGTGCTAACGGCTGTAAGCGCTTGGATTCCTAAAGTCTCTATTATTTACAAAATTTTAATGAGAAAGAGACAGGAGAGCGGGAGAGAAGCATAAGAAGCACAGTATCTTCTCCTATAGCCAAAGATCGATCAATGCCTGTGATTGAACGGAGAATGTATAGAGACCGCTCGTATGTGTGTGTATGTACTTGTTTCTATGTTGTGACTATGTTAACACCGTTGGACAATCAGTTTTGGATAGTTTACGTTACAGTAAATTAACTGCTCAGCACAAAAGAGTCCGGTAGGATAAGTCCAAGGTTTAAAATAAATACTGGTGACGATTTGACAGGCTTAATCTTTCAAAGTGATCTTCATTACAAAGTTGAATATTATCAGTGTTCATATTAAAAAGTACATCAAATGATGTTAATAGTATTTCGTAATCAAACATTAAGATGACAATATATGTTTCCAATGACTACCATGACTCTTCCACGATATAAATGCGATATGTTGAGGGACAGTCAATTGGCCAATATATGATACTCAGTAAAATCTCATTTATTTTTGATAGGAAGTTCCAGGAATTCGCAAACTTGAATGTGACCGGTGAATTTAACACTGAGACTTTGGAACAGATGAGATCTCCAAGGTGTGGTGTGCCTGATATGTTCAACGGGAAAACTGTATTCAATTTTCAAATTAATCGTAAGTAGATTAACTACTATTACTGCTGCTACTACTACTACTACTACTACTACTACTACTACTACTACTACTACTACTACTATTACTACTACTTTTATTTTCCACAAAGGCGGCCCTTTCAATTTTTTCTGCTATACAATTTGTTTCTCCGTAGCCAATACAAAGAAAGTAATGGAATGATCTAAATGATAGACTTGGCTAATATCCATATCCATCTCACACAACACGATATCTATTCGACATAATTCCGTACGTAGGCAATGCCAGGATGTCGACAAGGTTTATCCCAAGTCAATAATCCCCAGAGGTGGCATTGTCACCAAAGGCAAACTGTGTTTATTCTCTGCTTTGAATGTTTTACGGACTAAGCTGTTTAATTGATCTTCGTCGCCGATCAAATTTTTCTTGAGAACAATGGCATCCTTGTCCTTGTCTGATAAGGGTACACCAGGCACATGCATCCCAACCATATGTGCAAGACATTATAATCTCATATCAAGATAAACAGCGCATGGTCTTGCAGCTGGTACCCAGTTAGAATTTTCTTCAGATCGAGTGGCCCATCCCGCTCAAAATGTCCCTGAATAAGGGTTGTTTAAGGATGTTGAGCAAAACACCCATGTTTCCAAAGGTGAATTATTCAAACCCCAAAAGAATTCTTCTCAACACATGACTATGATGCTTCCCCACTACTTCTGCTCGTGATCAGAGATGCACATATCGTCAGCTACCAAGGGACATGCTCAACTGGTTAAGGTCAAGCAACTGACAAGCAAATCTGTGGTATTAAGCAAAATAATTACTCCAGCCCATCCTATTATTATTATTATTATTATTATTATTATTATTATTATTATTATTATTATTATTATTATTATTATTACTGTATTAAAACTCACAGCTTATTTTGCTGGGTATGATGGAGAGTGTCAGCTTTCCGCAACTAGGTAGACTAAGGTGACACTTGTTTACTGGTCAAGCTTCAAGAACCTTGCGAAGAATTCTTGCAGTTCCAAGCAATACTGATTTTTTTTAGGTGTTCAACCTTCAAACTTGCATCAATCTTTTTCAGTCATGTTGGCAGTTGATTGCTGATACTTCCAAGTGCGCCATTTACTATTGGTATCACGTCTACTCTCTTCATTGACCACAACCTTCGTATTTCCCACTTCAAATCGTCGTAGTTGCCCAGTTTCTTCAAACTGTAGTATTCAGGCCCAGTGTCTTCAATAGAAGGAATTAGGTGGTGAGCTCGTTAGTACGCCGAGCAAATTGCTTACTGGCATTTCGCCTGTCCGTACGTTCTGAATCCAAATTCCGCCGTTGTTGACTTTGCCTTTCATCCTTTCGGAATTGATAAAGTACCAGTCAAGTACTGGAGTTGATGTAATCCACTAACCCCCACCCCCAAATTTAATGCCTTGTGCCTAAAGTAGAAGGGTCATCCTCATCATCATCATCATCATCATCATCATCATCATCATCACTTTTATTACTAATATAATATATAATTTCGTTTCTGATTTATGCAGATAATTACAAATGGCGGAAAAACAACATATCCTATAAAATTGTGAATACTGTTAAATCATTGAACTTTAGCACCACAAGGTAATAATGTTTTGTTATTGTAATGTCTATACTATTGAGGAACTTTCTTTCATCTTAATTTCTTTAAACGCAATAATGTATAGAAATCGACTCAAATTTATATCAATCATTACACAGCCGAAGTTTCCAACATTGAAGTTTGTGTTGTATTAAATTATGATATTCAATTATGTTACATGATATTATAGTTATGATTAAATAGTTATGGCCAAATTTCTGCATTATATTTTTACATTGATGTATATATTGGATTACAATATTGTGATCACCCCATTATATTATTAGTATTTTATTATATCATATAATATATAATATTGCACGATACAATTTGCTATAATATGACATATTCTGTGAAATATATTATATTATAATGTGATATAATATTATTTGATAATCTGTTATGGTATTACAATATTATGGCATAATTTTTTGATATTATTACTATTTTGATATTTTGATATTATTATTATTTATATATCTAATTATATTATATTACAGAATTATATTATATTATCATGTTATATGGTGATATTACATCATGTTAAGTTATGTTATTAAATTATATATCATTGCGTCATTTTTTCATATCTAATTATATAAATATGAAAATTTTATCGTATTATTATATTAAATATCATCATCATCATCATCATTATTATTATTATTATCAGTATTATTATTATTATTATTATTATTATTATTATTATTATTATTATTTAGTAGTCGTATTTTCATCACGTGCTTTCATTGCACTACCGAGAGCAGCACTGTGCGTCTTGGGTATGTGCTGAGGTATTCTATAGCATTTAAAAAAAATTTTTCTTTCATTTGTGTGTGTTGTATCCTATCTAGTTCATTGACTCCTAAATATTTGCATGGCTGGCTTTCGTCTAGTTCTCTTATTTCATTGGCTTTATCTAGTGTGATGTTGCTACTTTTAACTAATTTTCCTCTTTTCATGATTGCTTTGGCACATTTTTCTAATCCGAATTTCAAATCTATTTCCTTGGTAAAGCCATGTACTGTCTGTAGTAGTGTTTCCAGCTCTTTATCA
>NC_068996.1:492268-493612 GCF_001194135.2 Octopus bimaculoides | reverse complement strand
CAAGTCCCTCTTTTGTTTGGAGCTGTAGCACTGTCTGCCATTTGTTCATAGAGTGCCTTATGTATTTTATAATAATTGGTGCCACCTTGTTTATGGCTAGTGATTCCAGAATCCACGTGTGGGGAACACTGTCGAAAGCCTTTTGGTAGTCCACCCAGGCCATACTGAGGCCTTTCTTCTTTCTGCGGCTGTCTTCAGTTATGACTTTATTGATCAATAATTGATCTTTACAGCCATATGAGCCCTTGCAGCATCCCTTCTGCTCTTCTGGAAACAGGTTGTTTTCTTCCAGATGCTTGTTCAATCTCTGCGATATTATTGCAATAAAGGCTTTGTAAATTGTAGGGAGACAATGTATTGGTCTGTAATTTTGGAGGTTTGCCACTTTAGTGGATTTAAAAATTTGGATAGTTTTCCCTTTCGTGAGCCATTCAGTTATTGTCTCTGGCTCTGCTAGTATGTGAATAAATTTCTCAGCCAGTTTTTTATGTGTTCCGGTTAGATATTTCAACCGGAAGTTGTGGATCTTGTCGTGCCCGTGTGCCTCCCATTTGCTTATCGTCATCATCGTCATCGTCGTCGTCGTCGTCGTCATCATCCTCATCCTCATCATCACCATCATCATCATCATTATTACTGAGTGAGAGAGCAATGCATGCCATCAAAGTGACACTGGGGTAAAATATACGAAGCCCAATATACCCATCATGACTACCCGTCTGATAATGGTACACCAGGCACATACATCACAACCATATGTGCGCGCCATGGTGATCTCATATAAAGATAAACAGCGCATGACCTCGCAGGTGGGGCCCAGTTAGAATTTTCTTTAGGTCGAGTAGCCCATCCTGCTCAAAAGGTCCCTGAATAAGGTTTGTTTAAGGATGTTGAACAAAACAACTCCTGCTCCTGATCAGAGATGCACATATCGTCAGCCACCAAGGGACATGCTCAACTGGTTAAGGTCAAACGATTGACAAGCAAATCTGTGGTATTGAGCAGAATATTTGCTGCAGTCCATCTTTTATACCAAGACAAAACAATGTACAAGATAACACTTCCAATCAGTTATGATCAGAAGCCATGAGAGCCACTGCCGGGTTCTGCATCCGGGCTATTATTATTATTATTATTATTATTATTATTATTATTATACATATATATGTGTATATACATGTGCGTGTGTCTGTGTGTGTGTGTGTATATACATGAAGTTGCCAGAAAGATGGCAAAAGGTCACCGAACAAAATGGAAAATATACAACTTGATTCAAGTTCATTTTTTGTATGAAAAAATTACTCGTATTTGAGACTAAAAAATTTCTTGCCAACCCAATATATA
>NC_068996.1:482812-492180 GCF_001194135.2 Octopus bimaculoides | reverse complement strand
CTTTCCACTGTCCGCTAACTCACAGCTCTCCTCCTCTCTCTTTTTCTCTCACTCCTCTCATATTCTAATCATTTCTCTTTCTTCCCTCTCTCTCCCCCTCTTTGTCTCTCTCTCTCCACCCACAAACATATCGCACACACACATATACGCACACAGAGTCACACACCACAAAGTAGGAAGTAAAATGCGCGGCGAAGATGTGGAGAAAGAAGATTACCGAAATAGAATTGTTCCGCAGAGCTTGGGCTAAAAGCCAGAAATGATTCACTCAACAGCCTCATGGCGGCAGCATTGAAAAGTAATGGATCCGTGACACAAATAAAGCGGAAAAAGACTGAATCTGTCCGCTCCTATGTACTCATCAGGTCACAGATGGATAAACTGGGTGCTATTTTTAAACATTGTGAATCTCCAAGTGAAGCGCCTGACCCACAGAAGAGTACCAATGTTGAAGCCCCAAGTGGGAAACCCAAGAAGGAAAACAACAATAATGTGGATAGTCATATTCTTGGAGAGTAAAAATTGATAGAAAAACAAAAATGAATTTGAAAGTGCTTAAGAGAAGCAGCCTCAACATCATCTTTCAAACAGCGAAGGAAAGGGAATCATATAAAAGATTGATGAAGCCGAGTTCAAAGTTTAAAAGAAAGCCACAGAAGGAAACAGCAAAAGAAACGAGAAAATGGTACGTCAAGCACGCACCATCAGTAAATTCTATGTGAAAGATGATTGTTGGTATGGCAATATGGGGACGAACTACCGCTTTGCGAATCCAGAACTCAGGCAGAAATGAACCCATGGCAAAAACAACTCTTCACTTAGCCAATAAGATAGAATAAAATCACGACTGAAATGATTCATATAACAATTCGCAACTATAGTAAAGAAGACCACCATAAAACTGTATGCAGATGCAGCACGAGCTACAACAATGGAACAGCAACTTTTTTTAACTGTAACGCAAAATATGGTACAGCAACTGGCATTGTTGCAAGCGAAACTAAACCATGCACATAAACACACAAGATTGCCATAAATAATACACGTAAGATGAGCACAATTGTCGCCAAACCGACGATCACACGAATACTGATGACAGATATCAGCGGCTCTTACAAAACAACGAATGAAAAACTGCTTACCTGAAGGATTTTTCTGCATGCAATCAATCATTGCACTAACAGAGATACATATCACTGCAGTTATAAATGGTGCAGAGATACATAATCCAATGTCTATACTGCATTCCATATAGACAGAAGAGATAGAAGTCGCGGTGGATTTGAATCGTACATACGTGAATATGTCACACCACCATCCGTGTTGTCACTTTCCAAATTTGGTCTGGGATACACTCATAGTGTATTTAACACAACTTAAATGTAGTAATATTCACATTATATTACCCGCCTTATGCCTCAAATCACAGTGGTAATTTGAGGAAAGTCTTACAATGAAAAAAGAAGTACTAAAGAAACTAAATTAATGCACTAAAGTACTTCTGAATGGTGACAATCTCTGGAATGACATGCAAAGGGCGTAAATATAAATATAAATATATGTTTTATGTTATATATATATATATATATTTTCCTATATTGGATCAAATTTGGCTTATAACTGTTTCCAGTAGTCATTATAGGTACATTTCTGATAAGTTTACTCAATTGGTCCATTGATCAATTGAGACAAATTGAACGACCTAAAAAAATTAATACTACTTTTGTCAGAGCCATTTCTGGTTATATCAAGCAGAGCACTGGAGGAATGGTGAGTGTATGGGGGAGGGAGAAAAAGATGGAAAGATGCAAGTAGAATAGAGAAAAGAAGAAAGGTTACAAAGTGAAGAGAAGAAAAGGAAGGACAGAGAAAAGGGTCGCTTAATAGAAGCAAGAGTATTGGTGTCTGTTGTCAGGTCAACACACATTACCATATTAGCGTTGTTTATATGTTAGATATTCTCCAACTGCCGTGCTGAAATTTGATTTGGGCCATTTATACACATAGTCCATCTAAGATTTTAATATTCTACTTGCATTATACACTCTGTGTTAAAAAAGTTTGTCTGGAGCCCATCCACGGATTAACAATATAGAATTCTGATGAACCATAACCTTGGACACTGCCTTAAGAATACCTGGATTTCTTCATTAATCTAAATAATATTGTTAGCCTCGTATGCCAGCAGAGAGCTTATAACGTGTTTTACCCTGATTGATAATCCCTCATGATTAGCTATATACATACATACATACATACATACATATATAAATGGAAATAAAAACTTACTGTGGACAAGGCTGCGTGGTGTTCGATTATAAATAAATATAAAATAGAATAAGAACAGGACATCACCAATGAATGAAAAATACGTAAACCCATAATGAGAGACAAGTACGAGACAAAATGCCAAAAGAAGTCTAACACCTCCTCAGTTGTCGACTGTTAATTACTTTCTATTTCGTGCTTTTAATGACAAGATAGGAACACTTCATAAAATAGCAGCATCCAGAAATTTTAAAAATATAAAATTTGTGGAGAGCTAGAGCTTCGAACGAACAATCAACTACAGAATGGACGTACAGAGTAAGCAAACTTTAGGCCAAGGCGAATTGTTATGGGTAACGCCGGGGAGAAATTTTGAAAGTTAATATAGAATTAATAGAAGAGAATAAAATAGAAGAAGAGAAAAACGGAGAGAAAAAATGTTGGGAGGCGAGAAAAATGACGTCTATCTATATGGACGTGGCGTCCAGAAAAGACAGAGGTGAGAGGGATCTTTTTTAAAACGGGGGCCACATTTTTCATTAACGAAACACTTTGAAACTTGGAACACTGGTAGAATGTGTCATATAAAACATCTTTTTCTCGTAGTCTTCTTAAAAAAAAAAAAATCCATAAATTATTCCATGTTAAAGTTGTCGTATTTCTGTAATTTCAACCAATCACTGACGTCCATTCAGCCGATATACATTAAGTGCCGACAACATAAACAAACGATTCTGAAACAATTAACCCTAACCCTAACCCTAGGGTTAGGGTTAGGGTTAGGGTTAGGGTTAAAGCAAATTTAAAATGAAAAAAGCAAATAAAACGAAGAATCGTTTGTTTATGTAGTCGGCACTTAATGTATATCGGCTGAATGGACGTCAGTGATTGGTTGAAATTATCGAAATAAGACAATTTTTTACATGAAATAAATTCGAATACAAAAATATTTTTCTGTGCTATAACACAAAATAGATAAGTATACGAAGTTTGAAAGTCTTTCGGTACCAAAAACACTACGTAAAACATTAATGAAAAATGTGGCCCCCGTTTTAAAAAGATCCGGTGAGAGAAATGACCTGTAGTCACGTGAGAGTAAAGAGGCAGAGAAGAAGGGGGACAAGAGAGAGAATGTGGGAAAGAAACAAAGGAAGTGAAGAGAAGGGGGAAGGGACGAAAGATAGGGAGTGGAATGTATGTTATGTCTGTCTATCTCTCTCTCTCTATCTATCTATCTACTTATCTACCTGTCTATCAATCTACCTACCCTACCTACCTGTCTGTCTGTCTGTCTGTCTGTCTGTCTGTCTGTCTGTCTGTCTGTCTGTCTATCTATCTATCTATCTATCTATCTATCTATCTATCTATTTATCTATATACATACATACAGAGAAGATAAGAAATGGAGCAATAATTAACAATGAGAAGTGGATCATTGGTGTTTAAAAGTCATTGTTTAATTGTATTTGGAACCATTTACAGCTGTTTCTGTTTATCAAATCGGAGTAAATTTACATTTATCTCGCTATATTTAATAAACATCTTCAGAATGATTAGAGAGAATAGAAAGGCAAAGAAAAAGAAAAAGAAGAAAAAAAGTTCGTTAAGTTTATAGGCTTATATTTTGGTGATTTGTATATTCCCATGTGTTAGTAGATTCCTTCATTAGATGCGTGTGGCAGTAAATGGGGACAGTCCACTAACTCCGATTTGATAAACAGAAACAGCTATAAATGGTTCTAAATTCAGTTAAACAATGACTTTTAAGCACCAATGATTCACTTCTCATTGTTAATTATTGCTCCGTTTCTTATCTTCTGTATATATTTTAAACCATGGTTTTACCTTTAAATTACCTACTACCGTATACCTTATAGCGAGGACCATACATACTGAGGTAATACACCAGGAATGCTTAAGGATACATCTGTCCCTTAGATGGTTGCATAACCTCTAACTTATATCTTGCTCTATATACATACATGAAGAAAGAATGAGATGAAAGAGAAATGAGAGAGAGACAAGAAGTCAACCTTTATAAAGGATAATGACCACAGCCGTCCTTTTGTATATCAGGAGCCACATTGTTTAATGGATTCTTTATCAGGATAGTTGGATAACTATCAAGATTAATTGAATGATCTATGAGTGGGATTTTAAACAATCATTCTTAGAAGTCTTAATAAGTATATGATGCTTCCCCAATCGCATATCTTGCAGTTTGAAGTTATTGGATCCAGGACTACTGACGCATCTCACTTCCCGTGATAGAGTAAAAACTGCTGACCCTTCAGTTGGTCGACTGTTGTACAACCAATTTATTCGGTTTTTACTTTTATTTGAAGAGGAATTAATAAATATATATTAATCATACACAATTCAAAGAATGTCTATATTAGAGTTTTGAATGTAAGGCGGCGAGCTGACAGAATCATTAGCACACAGGATAAAATACTTTGCGGTAATTCAGCCGTTACGTTCGGAGATCAAATTTTACCGAGGTCAAATTTGCCTTTCAATTTTTCAGAATCGATAAAATAAGCACCATTTGAACACTGGGGCCGATATAATCGATTTGCACCCTTCGATGAGCTTGCTGATCATGTGCCAGACTTTGAAACAAATACTAGAGCTTTGACATTGTGACATGGTCATAAAACGATACATTTAAAAGTTCAAACTGAAAAGTAAATTACACTGCCTCTTTAACATGTTCGATGAACGTATGAACGTTCTCTTGTTTGTCTATTTGCTTAAATGTTTGTTCAAAGCGGGAATATGTTTGTCCAAAGACAATCCAGCAGAGACCATGCCATCTTGTGCTTAATACATAGTCTATCGTAGTCTTTCTTTCTTAAGAGAGCCGGGCCGGGGATATTTTGAAGGATATTTCGGATTATCACGATTATTTATATGAGAGAAAAAAAAAACACCGACATTAATATAAGAGGCGGTGCTAAAATTTTCCTGGCTTTGGGTAAAAGAAAATACAGGAGGATCAGTTAATTATGATTTTATTCAATATATTCCCCTCTCATATTCACATACTTATTGCAGCAGTTCTTCAGTTTTTCTTAGACCTACAAAAGAACTCGGAAACTTGAACCTCGAACAAGGCCTTTCGCGACAATTTTAAAGCCAGAAACCTTTCAGCACCCCCTCGTACACTGCATATCAACCTTATCACACACCACACTGTCACGCTATAATGCATCACATCAACAAGAACACGTTACCTTCGATATCATTATGCAATGCACTATACTACCATGCAACATACAAACATTAAGACAAACTTTAGCACACATCACAAACAAACGTTCTCGTACTCTATATAAATACTATGATACACTACATGAAATACTACCGCGCACTACACCAACTCTGCTGTGCGCCAAATACAAACGCTACACCTTTGCAACATACGCCAACACTACCATACAAAAGATCTCGATACAATTATACACCACACAACACTATTCTACGACATATTAACACGGCCACACTACGCACCATCAAAAGATGTGAAGTATACGTAAATTAATACTTTCTTATGACTTATTTTTCAGAGCGACCATCAAAGAAGCATTTGACACGTGGGAGACAGCGTCAGTCTTAAAATTTCATGAAATCAAGAACGGCAACGCAGACATTGTAATTTCTTTTAATTATGGCCAACACGGTGACAGTTGGCCTTTCGATGGTGCTGGTAAGTATTTGAGAGATGGGATCATGTGACACACACAAAATACACGCATGTATGCATACCACGCATATGCACGCACACACGCACACACACACACACACACACACACACACACACACACACACACACACACACACATACACACACACTCGAGCGCAGGTGTGCATCTTGGATCAGAAGTTTGCTTCCTAACCACATGATTCTGGGTTCAGTTCCATTGCACAGCGCCTTCTATTGTAGCTTCGAGCTGACCAATAACCTTGCGAGTGGATTTGGTAGATGGAAACTAAAAGAAGATTATCGTATATAAATATATACACGCGCGTGCGAGCGCGCGTGTGTGTGAAAAGATTTTCTTAAAAAGTGTTAAACGTTAAAACATATTTTTTTGAAAAACTTAATGTGACGTGCATTTTGGAAGGACGTTTTCGTATTGTGCATATTGAATACATAGAAGATATTTTTAATAAAGATGTTGACTATTTCCGGTTTCGGATTTAGAATTCTCATGAAATATTCTTATTTGCCTTTCCTGGTACTGTCTACCGCATGCCAGACATAAATACCCGCAAATACCAAGTTAAATAACAGAACTATGTCAAGCACACTTTAAGTGTTCACAAGAATTAAGCTACGAAATTCTTACATTATCTCGAATTCCTATAATTCAGACCGTTTCATGGTCCTAGAAGGCAAAATGGGAAACGCGTTGCTCCAGAGGATGGCGAGCGAGATGCACCGGAAGAGTCAATCATTTTATTTTTTAAATAATTGAAAAAGAAGGAAATATTTTGAATTTTCTATTTGTACAAATGTCTACATGTTCATTACAAGAAACATTTCTAAGAGATTAGTCTTGTGCACTTTCACACTGCAAGTTAGTTTTGTTTCTCCGATGTAGTTCTTATTGTATTGTGAACATGTAATGCAACAAATGAGATTTATTTTATTTAGCACTTCACGTTTGCACTCAGCTTTAAATCATTTCCACTCTTGAAACTTTTGATTGTTCTTTGCTCAGTTATGTCGCTCGTTCCACGACTAGTTGGTTTAAATATATTTATTCAGAAACAAAAATACCCACAAAACTTAATAAATCATCTCATAACCAAAGCAAAATAAATCTGTCTTTGCTCTATGGCAAAACACAATGAAAATGTAAACAAGACACAAATGTAAATATTCCATTTATTGTCAGCCACAATACTAGAAATCATAAACATCCTACATTCGGCGAAACAACACCTCCTAATTCGACAAATAAATAAAAAGTCACAAATCATCGACAGTCAAAGACAACTTCCAAATCTCATAAAGCACCTAACAAAGGTGAAACGAGTCTACTTGGCTTATATATTAAAGTTGGGGGTTAAGATAAATCGTAGGCCCGCACAGTATATGGAAACCCTATGTCGAAAATCTACGCCATTGGTCAAAGGACACAAGAGAACAACTAATATTTGGCATTCCTATGGTATGCTGGGAGCCAAAGAACCATGTAAACAATTGCTACTTTTGTCTCACAATGGCTTCTTGTTATAGCAAGAGAACATGACAGAATTTAAGTTACCCAAATCTGCATTCAGCATTTAATCCAGCGCATCACTCAGATGGAATACCAGTGCCCATTTTCAAGGATCTACCTTCACTGCAAGGCGAAAGTGATGATATATGTGAAGTAGATGTAAATCATAAACAAGACAGTGACATAGACTTTGTTGAGACATCAATCAAAGAACGTGAAAACTTCAACCAGGCAGAACTTGATGATTTAGTAAGAGATCTAGGACTGTCGAAAGAGTTATCAGAACTGTTAGCTTCTAGGATTAAAGAGAAGAATTTGTTGCAGAAAGAAACGTGACTTTTTATCAGAACAAGGAAAAAAAACTTCTTGGCATTCTTTACAGCTGAGAAAGATTTTGTTTACTGTTGTGACGTGGTGGGGATTGTTAAACGCGATGGGTGTTGAACAGTATGATCCTAGTGAATAGAGACTATTTATAGATAGTTGAAAGAAGAGTCTAAAATGTGTATTACTCTATAATGGAAGCTTGTTTGGTGCACTTCTTATTGGTCACTCTGTACTCTTAAAAGAGAATTATGATCACATAAAAGTTGTATAAGATTGACTTAAGTATGATGAACACAAATGGGTCATATGCGTGGATCTAAAACTGGTCAACATTTTACTTGGCCAACAAGGAGGGTGTACAAAATATCCGTGTTTCCTGTATTTATGAGACAGCCAAGCGACAGACAAACATTGGGAACAGAAACTCTGGCCAGTTAGGAAGCGTTTGACTGTTGGAAAGAAGAATATCATACACCAACCACTTTTTGAGCGAGAGAAAATCATCTTTCCACCCTTTCATATTAAACTAGGACAAATGAAATAATTTGTCAAAGCTCTTAATGTGGAGGGTAACTGTTTCAAATTCCTATGTACAACATTTCCTGGCCTAAGTTATGATAAAATAACGGCTGGTGTTTTTGATGGGCCACAAATCAGACAGTTAACGAAATGCCAGAATTTCTCAAGCTTGATGGCTGACATAGTAAAAAGAACATGAGATTCATTTGTGACTGTTGTGAAAGGATTTTGATGGGAATGAAAATCTGCAAACTACAAGGATTTGGTGGAGACATTACTTGAAAGCTTTCATCTTTTAGGCTGCAACATGAGTATAAAGCTTCATTTCTTGAAAAGCCATCTCGATGAATTTCCTGCTAATCCCAGAGACGTGAGCGATCAACATGGTAAGCGTTTTCATCAAGCAGTCAAGATTATGAAGGAGATATATCAAGGCCGATGGGACGCACATATGACGGCAGACTACTGTTGGAGTATTCAAAGAGACTGTAGACATGGAGTACTCCACATGCTTTCGAAAGCAAAAATTTGTTCCATGAATATGAAGATATATGTACAATGGTTTGTGCTTTATCCATCATATCAGAAAATTAACAGTATGTATTTAGTAAAAGGTGATGTTATCTTACATTTCATATTCTATTGACATTATATCCTATGGTTTGAAGCTATAAGACTTTGTAAACTATCCTGATCAAGTAAATTATTTATACGGTACATCATAAAATAGAGGTGTGCTATAGAACGAAAACCTGGATACCACATTTGAAATCAGCATCTCAAAATTAACTAAAAACAACCACAAAACAGAAGTCAGCCAAAGTATGTTGATCAGTGTAATGGAAAAAAGTAAGCCATCTGATCATATAATTGAACATCTTCAAATCTAAAGTATATATATATATATGTGTGTGTGTGTGTGTATGTGTATGATGCAATTGGTATTATATACATATATAATATATACACTACATAATATATAATATATGTATATATATATATATGTGTGTGTGTATGTGTGTG
>NC_068996.1:468962-481128 GCF_001194135.2 Octopus bimaculoides | reverse complement strand
TATATATATATATATATATATATATATATATGCACAAACGTTCATAATAAATATTATGAAGTATTTATTTTCACCATTTTATAGGTGGTGTATTAGCACATGCTTTTATGCCTACCAACGGCGATGTACATTTTGATGAAAGTGAAGATTGGTCAGTTAATTCTTCTAAAGGTAAAAGCCTCCTATACGTCGCTGTACATGAGTTCGGACACTCCCTTGGACTATATCATTCCAAAGACGTAAACGCAATTATGTTTCCTTATTACAAAATGCCCAAAGTTGGCGAAAAGCTAAAACTTGGAAATGATGACATAAAAGGAGTACAAGCTCTATATGGTAATATAATAATTGCTGTCCTTCATTTTTTAGTTTTCTTTTTAAATGCTTAGGATTCTTCGAAAGAATATATAGTATTTTTTATTTTAACCTAGGTAACCGGATAGGATTTCACCAATAGTTTGTATATAAAGATGATATATCAATGGCAAGGCGAGCAATATTGTTTTCAAAGTTAAAAGGAGAACAAACGTAGAATTTAGAAGTGTCATGGATTTTTACAATACGTTTATAAACTGTTCTATTTTAGCTTTCACAAAACTTCTAGTAGACAACTAGCATCCACTCTGAAATTATATAGATCTTTATTGAGTTTTAGCAAGGAAAAATTATGTTATTTTATAATTAATACAAGTATCGTCTATATTATTTTAATATTTCTCGTTCATTGTATTGAACAGGAACACCAAAATCTACAACTACTGTAAAAACAACAAAGATGACTACCACCTCCCCTACTACACCACCTACTACACCGTCTACTACACTACCTACTACTCTACCTACTACTCCACCTACTACACCACCTGCTACACCACCACAAACAACATCAGTTAAAGAAACAGCAAGTCAGACTTTTGCACCTACAACTTCAAAGCCGACGCGTAAGACGACACTGCAATATTCTACCATTACACCTACCAATAAGGATGACGAAGTTAAATTTCCATGCCCATTTAGATATAAAGCAGTTATGTACAGTAAGTTTAATTCATTAATTTTAAAAATTAGATTATATATCAAATTAATTTATACTGTATTAATTATATCATGATGAATTGTATTGAAGCAGTATACGAATTGAAAAAATGAATGAGTTTATTATAGATTAAAAACAATAACAATATACATACAATCACACACACACACATGCAAGTGGGACTTTGTGGTTAGGGTAGTTTACTTACAGCCACAAGATCGTGGTTTCAATTCCCAAACAGGCGTCACATTGTCTTCTTGAACAAAAGATTTAATTTTCTTGGGTCAGTACAAAGTTTTTTATACTTGTTTTATTTTTCAAAATTAAGATAAACAGAGTTCTTTTTTAATCTAAAATATACAGTCCTTCTATAATGCTCTTCCATCTATGTAGTAGATTTGTAAGCTCCCCCCTCTCCAAAAATTCACTTGTCCGTGATGAAAAATACCCCTCCAGTACTGTTCTGACCTCGTCTACAGAATTCATATCTTTTTCGTCCAAATGATTTTGATGGCTGCAGAATAAATGATAATCAGATGGGGCAATGTCTGGCGAATATGGTGGGTGGGGCATCGTTTCCCATTGAGACTGCTCCAGCCTTTGGAATACCCCACCAAACAGATACTATCTCGCGTTGGTGAAGACCTTCTTTAGCCTGTGGTGCCGGTGTTTCTCCTTTCACTGTCCTCGGCGCTTGACACATTTAAAAAGAATCCATTTTCCATTACGTTGTTATGGAACTCATAAAGCAAAATATGCCGAATACGCTCCTTTGTCACTTCCATTATAGCTTTGAAAAATAACTGTTAAAATCGAACTGCACTCTTCGTGACTTGCACTATAAATAAGGACATGGTAAAATTACTACCTGCTGTTATAGCAACTTGATGCAGGTAGTTTATCCTGTCCCCATCCGACTTTTAGTTTATGCAATTGAAAAGACCACATTATTTATGAGATGACCCAATACATTGTTCCAGTTCACTGAAAATAGTTAAACCTGTCTCGGATTGAAGTTTCTTTCAGGGGAACTATTAATGCGCTCGCCCAGGCAGCGTGGGGCATCATTTGAAAGCTGCAACAAGACGAGAAAATGCATTGTTACCAGCAGTATACACCAATATCCGACAATCTGGTCGATACGGTATTACAGTGACACGCACATACATACGTGCATACATACATACATACAAACATACATACATACGTACATAAATGTGTACACAGACATACACACACGCGCGTGCGCGTTTATATTTATAAAACTTAAAATTGCTCGAAAAACAGTTGAACAAAATAAAGTCGTATTTGACTCGTTCGAGTCGAACATCTGATGGGGAATTTATAAGTTTTGTTCTCGTCAATGATTTTGAAATCTACTGTAATGCAATTTGTTCATGGTAATCAATGATGTTGACATCATATCTAGTTCGTACAGTATATATGTATGTATGTAACTATCCCTTGGTTGCTTAGATACTTCAGACTACTCCTAAAATATTGAAGCAATCCTATCATATATATATATATATATATATATATATATATATATATATATATATATATATATATATATATATGTTTGTGTGTTGTGTGTATTCTTATAGCTTTTTTAATACTGTGATACTGTGTTTATGTATGTACGATAAAGTGATAGATAGATAGATATACGACATGACAGATTGATGGAAAGGTGAGTTGGTCCTAATGTACTGATGTACAAATCAGTTAACAATTAATTAGAAATTAATACACACTGATGACAAAATAAGTACTTTTTCATTTTTCCTACAAGCGTGGAAGAAAATTAAACTAAACGTAAGTTTCATCATGTTTTTCAAAATAGTATCTTCTAAATCATTATTATTTTTTGTTGTTATCATTTTCGTTACCAGAGAAACATAAGTTTTATATTTTCAAACGCAAATCCGTATTTAATCTCACTAAGGACGGGCCTGTGAGATTATCAAAATTCGAAACTATTCAACGCAGAATTCCAAAAAGAATCACAGCTGCTGCATATCACAATGACGCTGACCAAACATTTCTTTTTTCAAGTAAGTTCTATTTTACGTCTTTTATATTTTCCGACAAAATATAATCATAGAAACGTGGAATGTAGTCTTTGTATAATACAGAGAGAAGAAGTAATATTATTATTATGGCGTGTGGTTAAGGCGGCGAGCTGTCAAAATTATCAGCGCGCTGGACGAAATGCTTAGCGGTATTTCTCCCGTCGCTACGTTCTGAGTTCATATTCCGCCGAGGTCGCTTTTGCCTTTCATCCTTTCTAACTCGTTAAAATCAGTAGCAGTTGAACACTAGTGTCGATATTATCAACTTATCTCCACCGCAAGCTGCCCTTGTGGCAAAAGTTTGAAATGATTTTTACTGTGTGGATATTTAGATGTATTTATCTGACTTCATTTTGTTTAAATATTTCATCCACGGAGTGCAACCCCGTTAGCCAGTTTAGAAACTGTTTTAATGGAATTTAGACGCGAATAGGTAAAAGTGTATGTCAGTATGTTCGTATGCATATATGTATATATGTACGTTTGTACGTGCTTATGTACGACGATCGGTTGAAAAGTTCATAGGCTGATCAAGATACTCTCGTGGAATGTGACCAAACGAGGTTTATTTTTCAACAGTCCTCCTTGTGGTCCACACATTTCTTCCATCGGTGTTGCAGTGCTCTGATCTCACTGGTGAAAAAGCTTTCATCCTGTTGGGTGAGAAAATCATCAACAGTAGATATGGCATCATCATCACTGCCGTACTGGTTCTCAGCCAAGTGTTTTTTTTTTCTTGTTGGGAAACAGATGATAGTCAAATGTGGCCTAATCAGGAGAATAGAGATGGTGAGCAGCCATTCAAAGCAGTCGTTGAAACCAAGGACTTGTGTACTAGCGCATTGCCCTGGTGAAACAAGATCCCTTTCGTCACTTTATTAAGCATTTGGTCTTGATAGCTTTTTGAAACTGCCTCACGAGTTGGCATAGTCCTCTCCATTGATGGTGTGGATCTTTTGAAGATAGTCAATAAGCACAATGTCTTTTGCATCCCCCAAGACTGAGGCCATTACCTTCCCTGCAGATGAAACGACATTGGTTTTCTTTGGATCAGTTGAGTATGGGTTTTTCCATTGCATGAATTCCCTCTTTTTCATTGGCTCAAAGTAATGAACACAACACTCGTCCTGGCTTAGAACACTTTCAAGGAAACCAGCTGAGTTTGCCCGAAACAATGTCAGATTTTCTCGTGATGTGATCAGCTTAGTCAGATGTCAGAAAACATGGACTCTACCGATCAGAAACCTTCGTCATGCCAAGTTCATTAAGAAGAATATTCTCGAATCCCTCACGGGATATGCTAACAGCATTGACTCATTGATTTATAGTTAATTCCCTATCTTCCATCACCATGTGGTGAACACGATCACGCAAGATTCCACAACTCTAGCATCATTCCTTCATGAACATTTTAGCACACCTTCGTATGTATGTATGTATGTATGTATGTATGTATGTATGTATGTATGTATGTATGCGTGTGTGTGTATGTATATATGTATGTATGTGTATATATATGTATATATGTATGTATGTATGCATGTATGTATGTATATATGTATGTATGCATGCATGTATGTATGTATGTATATTTATATATGTGTGTATGTATGCATGTATGCATGTAAGCATGCATATACGTATGTAAGTATGTATGTATGTATGTATGTATGTATGTATGCTTGCATGCATGTATGTGTGAATATGCATACGTATGCATATTTGTATACACAGATGTGCTCTGACTTCCTCACTCTTCTCGTTTCAAAATTTTTCTAAACAACCTACGGTAAAGCCTACAGTCAAATAATTTGCTAGAATATCTCAAATTTGTATTAAATGAGATCTGTCTGCATTTAATAAGATTATAGTCCATAATACTTTTGTGGTTTCAGTGCTAGGCCAGCATTTAGGATAATTGATAGCATACATGAAGAGGCCCACAACTTTATTTTCAATTTATTAGTTAAGCGATACGCACCTTTCAAATCCAATTCATTAGAGGTGCTGTGATGTTTTTAGAACATTTCATAGATTCTCCATTTGGAAGTAAAAAGATACATGTGCAATGACTCACGTGAATATGGCATACCCACAGTAAACGAGAGCATATAACTATTCATGCTTCTTCATATATGCCCGCACAAACTCACATATTTAAAAATCCCTATCGCTTTGCCTATGATCAATTTGAATGATGTTTAGAACTAGAAAGAAATCTCAGAAAAGTCTGCATTCAAATATACATAAATACATACGCGTGTATAATTATATAACTTAAATATATATTTACCACCATCATGTTACGAATATTTTCCCTTATTTCGAAATTGTTTTCCTTATTAAAATCTATTCACAGGAAAGCGGTGTTACCGTCTCACAGGTGGAGTTCGTGATAATAAGTTCCCTAAAATATTACCAGAGTTTATCCGTTCAGCTGTAGTAATAGATGACTTTCTACTGGCCTTTTCGGTAAGTTGTGTAGAGATTTTTTTCTTTAAAAAAGATCTATTTTGGTTTGTGTATAATTTGAGTAAGCGCATACATGCATACATACTCTCTCTCTCTCTCTCTCCCTCTCTCCCCCCTCTCTCTCCCCCTCTCTCTCTCTCTCACACACACACACACACACACACATACACTCATGTATGCATACATAAATAAATATGTATATAACATGCATGCCTGTATACATGCACTTATAAATATATAAATTTGTCTCCATACGCACATTTCAACTCATCCTTATACACAAATATACATATGTAAACACGCACTCATACAGATACACCCGCTACCATGCTCGAACGTATACACGTACGTCTCGTTATGCATAGCTCTAAATACATGAATATACACGTACACCTCCACACGCTCGAGCATGTTAGCGGATGTATCTATATGAGTGCGTGTGTATACACACATAAACATATACTACGACTTCTAACTAAGTGAATGTACCCATGTAATAGATAAGTTTATAAAGCTAGGAATTTTTAGTGGTGTGTTTGGGTAAACTGACCATTCATCACAATGATATCAAATTACAACCTTAATTTATATTTCAACGAGTGGTCAAGAAATTATTTATGACCCCTACCATCTCATCCAAGCAAAACATCCTGTTCTCAGCTCTATATTATTTTATCTCTTTATCTCTTATTCTAATTTATGGTTTTATTTCTTTTGTTACTTTATTCCAATTTTGCTAAATCTTATTTATAGAGGGTGTCCACAAGGTATGGGTACATGGAGTAAATAAAATCATAACATAAACAATTAAATATAAGAAATAATAATTTCTTAAAGTATGTGTTAATCCCCATGTACCCAGACTTTGTGGATACCCTGTGTATGTATCTAACTTTATTATCCTTATTTTTACTTTTATTGTTCTTGTTTTTACTTCTATTACTTTTATTTTTTATTTTTTACCTTTTATTTTTTCTTTCTATCTTATACACGCTAGTTAAATTATATTTAACTAGCATTTATAAGATACAATCCAATCTATTTAGCATTCACACTATGCTGAATTGTGGTACAGCATGGGCAGATTTTTGAAATCCAACAAACCTTTATACAAATATACCTTTTCAAAGAGATGTGATAAACCTATTATAATGGATAATACTACGTGTACTTTTTCTTTTGTGATGTAATCATTGGACTAACAATGTTTTGTGGCTGAGGAGAGTTTTACACCATCTTTTATATCAATATACCTCTGCTGATGTAATAACAGATTGTGTATAAAGCTTGAAATACGTGTACCGCGATATCCTTTGTGTTCTGTTTTCAATTTATGTTTGATATATTCTCTCACCTCTCCCACTATCTGGCATATACAGGTGCTTACACTTATCAAGTATTCCCTCTAAACTTACAGTACCTATGTAAGCTTATAGTTATTCATCAAACAGGCCATTTTATTCCTTTGTGAATCCTCTGACGATTGTACATCCCAATTCTTGATGAACAGTTTCGGTTGCAGATGGGTCATTTGTTTTGAAGAGCCAGGTGTAACTCAGCGCTTGAGTCATTTTATTCGCTTCTCTTGTTACTAGAGAATACGAGATCTGACCAATGAGTATCCGGGCGGGTGTTATAAAAACAAAACTACAACAGGTACCAAATTTACATTTAATCTCCTTTAGAGTTGTCCTATTCGAAATCTACACACTTAATCCAGCGCTGTTTCCATTGATGGAAGCATTCCTCGAACTCCTTTTCTAGGATAATCAGCAGATGCCTCATTGCATTTCGTCGAGGTCCTGAAATCTTCCTTTCAAGCGGGATTTAATTTCTGAAAAAAAAAAAAAGAAAAAGCAATGGGCGAGATCTGGGGAATACTGTGGCTATCGGACCTGGGGAATACTGTGGCTATCGGACCTGGGGAATGCTGTGCCTAGACAAATCTGGTGCACAGTTGGCAGGTACGTTGTTAGCTGAAAGCAGTTTGCGCACAAACTTGGCGGATACGTGTTTCATACCTAAATCTTCAGTGATAATGGACTGAATTGGACCGTAACTAATCTGCACATCCTCTGATAACTCACGGATGGGGATTCGGCGAGCTACTTCCCTTCACGGTTGCACGAACATCTGCGATGTTTTTCTCAGTTCTGTTGGCTGCGGGTCTCCCAGAACGTTCGTCACTATCGACATTTTTCGGCCCATACACTCCTCTCCATACACTTTCTGCAACTTTAAGTTGGCCTCTGAGCAGGTATCGCCAAGCTTTTGACAAAACTTGATGCAGATTCTCTGCTCAACTTTCTGTCATGGTCAATGCGACGATCACACGCTACACACCTTCCTTCCTAGCACTGTTGTAAACAGCAGAAGTAAGCTAGAGCATTGAAACTTAGTGCGCATGCACAACATAATTCAAGGTCAATCTTTACCAAGTGGCTTTACTCTGCGTGCTTTAGCCTCGTTAATATGGCAACAGTCCGGATACTTATTGATCAGACCACTTATGTACCTCCTTCATGTCTAATACACTCTTTAACAGTGGGATTGCGAAGCGAGAAGCAGGCAACAATATGTCCACTTTCGAAGGCTTTGCTCTACTCTTCAAAGTTTTGTCTTTGAACCACTTCTTTACTTCTCCAGTCAGTTACTGATAATAACTTAACTGACTGTTGAGCATCGTAAGAGAGATAGAGCGGAAAACCCGAGTGAAATATGTATTTCATGTAAGATGCACCTCATCTGAGGCCGATACAATGTAGACTTATTACTGCTGGAGTTAGTTTGACGAAAGAATTCTCTATGTGTAATTCTATCTCATCAAGTGTGTGAAAATTTTTCTTGAGAAAAGAGAAACGGATTCAGCGTTTATTAAGTATCGGCTCAATATGATGCATGTTTCGAAAACATCCGGAAGACAGGTGATGGTGCCAGTCATGGCATTTTTCCATAACTGGGTGTAATATTTGATCGTGGCACCAGAATTAAGAAGAATGCCATTCTTGACTCAGATCTCCTCTGTCTTGTTTCTCAAAGTCACGTAATTTAGATTGGTCGAAAGTCGACTGCACTTATCGTAAGAAAATAGATGTTATCTACTCCATTTACCAAAACCGAAATAACAATTTAAAGAACGACGGACAAAATCAGATAGTTTGTGTGTGTGTGTGTGTGTGCATGCGCGCATTTTATGGAAAGATATGGCAGGAAACGCAAAAACTGTGCTGAAAACATTCAATGTCATTACTTAATACTTTGACAAAATGCTTCAAACCACTCCAGTGGAATGGTGGTGGGTGATTTTTTTCCCGTTGACAATCGGTATGTGTGTGTGTGTGGGTAGAGGTTCATTTACAATGTTTGGGATGATATCCTTCAAAGGTTCACAGATGGGCCATTTTTTTCTGAATTCAATGCTTGTTTCGAGCACGTCTGTCCCACATGCAAAGATAGCATAGAAACTTATGGAAACCTTTCTGTTGTTCGAGGTGAAAGTCCACCATTTTTAGGATCCACACAAATGATACAGTTGTGGTCGTGATATTTGAGTCAATGTAATTTTTATGTCGACATGTGTTGCTTTTAAATGCAGCGAGTAACCAAATCACGTGCTAAGTCAACCAGTTCCGCCTAACTAAAACGATGGGGTGGAAGGTGACTGTTTGAGGAGTCTTTAGTATGTGAGAATATTTCTTCAAACTCTTGATCAGTTCAAACTAGTTCAAAGAAATTGAGTCTGTTCAAACATTTCTAAAGGAGTTACTGAGAATATCGTTCAATTATATTGGTAATTCATACTTTGAAAACTCAAGGGAATAATTTTTCATCTTCAGAGAAGTTTGGGACTGGGATTTCCTCAAAATGAGAAGAGGTTGAATTGCAAAGGGAAATACTTCTTTTAGTGGTAACCAAGACAAATTAGCAGTCAGTTATGTATTCCTTTGACTGTTGCCAAACCATAGGAACTCAAAAAAGTAGGCCTTTTAGCTTTCCTTTTGTCCAACCACGAAGGGTTCCCTCGCAATTACGACATACCATATGTGGAGACCACTTCTTGTCTTGGTCATCAAGGTGAACATCAAAATAGGAGTCATAGACACGTCTCACAAACTTTGTCAAACTTTGACAAACAAATGCGTATCATCCACATTTGTAATAAAATGCATTGGGATCATTTCTACATTTACGTATCAGACCTGGAACAAAACGAAGAAGCTATATATATATATATATATATATATATATATATACATACATACATTTCCTACAAATATATACTAATTTTGAAAAAATCATAAATTTCAAACTGTAAAAAACTAGAACATGCAGACAAAAACTGATTTTAAATTTGGAACCAACGTTGAAAGACCACAACTGAGAAAAAATTATTCCCTTGAGTTTTCAAAGTATGAATTACCAATATAATTGAACGATGTTCTCAGTAACTCCTTTAGCAATGTTTGAACAGACTCAATTTCTTTGAACTAGATTATTCCTCTTGTCTTCACTCGTGACTCCGACATTGTTATGTCACACCACATAATATCTGCATTCACCTTTTTACATGATGCATCTTTCCCAGAACTGTATTTTCATTGTGTTTCAGGTTTCATTAATGTTAAACGTTTTTGATGGTTAGAATTTGTTTTAATCCAATAAATAATCCGCGATTTTATTTTTATCCTTTGCAGGCAAACACTGCCTATCATTTAGATCACGACTGTGAGATCTTTGATGCAAATGATATCGGTACTGAGTTTCCTGAGATTGGAAGGAATGTTATGTCAGCTTATACAGTTGATGATAAAAACATTGTTTTCTTGAAGAAAAGATTGTAAGTAAACGTTATTGCCAAGAAAAAGGTTTATGAGAATGCATATTTATGTGCGTGTGTGTATACATACATACATACATACATACATACATACATACATACGTACGTACGTACATACATACATACATACATACATACAGATTATGGGGGTTTAATTCAGACTAAAGAAAAAGCCCTGTTTGACCTAAATACCTAGGGTTTAATTCCTCAACATTTTGATAGTAGTAAAAAAACCCAACCTATAATAGTGTTGCCACTCTGACCAGAGAAACCTTTATAACCATATCCTTTATAGCCATGTCTATGCACAATGCTTACACCTTCCCTTTCCTTAGAAGTGATTGTCCCTTATACTATTACTACTAGATAAGAGACAATAAAATCAGAGACAGTTAGAATTTTTGCCTAGAACCAATTATTAGCCTGATAGACTTGGCTATGTCAAGATGGATTTTTATGTATTCTTCCTCCCACTTGGATTTGAAATGTTGCCACAATTATAATATGTCTATTCTACTGTAATTTTCTGCATTTTCGTGCAGCTGAAGATTGCTCTACATATTGCTTACCAACCACATGGTTCCGGGTTCAGTCCCACAGCGTGGTACCTTGGGCAAGTGTCTTCTATTATAGCTTCGGGCCGACCAAAGCCTTGTGAGTCAATTTGGTAGATGGAAACTAAAAGAAGCCCATCTTGCGTATATATAGGCGTAGGAGTGGCTGTGTGGTAAGTAGTTTGGTTACCAACCACATGGTTCTGGGTTCAGTCCCACTGCGTGGTACCTTGGGCAAGTGTCTTCTACTATAGCCTCGGGCCGACCAAAGCCTTGTGAATGGATTTGGTAGGTGGAAACTGAAAGCCCGTCGTATATATATATATATATATATAAGCTGCATTACTGAAATTTCAGACTTTTTCAGGAGAGACATTTATTAATTTCAAATAAGTAAAAAAAAAATCTAATCTTCAAAGTGAGATTGTCTAACTTCAATGTAATTGTAGCGTTCCAGCCAATTCATGAAGGCTTCATGGAAGTCCTTCAAAGTGAAGGTACCCTGGACCCTTGTCACAGCCTCCTTCATATCCTCATTCATCTTGGGGAACAACGAAATGTTACCGAGAACAAGGTGTGGACTGTTGGAAGGGTGAAGGATAGTTTTGATGCCCATCTCTCTCAAGTAGTTAGTTACAAAGTTGGAATTGGTAACTGGTGCATTGTCCTGGTGCAGGTGATCTGGCCCTCTTCCCGAACTCCGTCAAAACCTCCACACAGTACACTTTGTTGACCATCTGGCTTGAAGGAACCCAGTAAATGTAGATGATTCGGTTGCCGTCGAAAAAGGGGATCATGATGAACTTCCCGGTGGATTTAATTTGCCTGGCTAATTGGCCGGCAAAACACAGATGTTCAACTCATATGAATTAATTCATAAGCAGTTGGGAGCGTTTCATAAGTTTAACACAAACCTTTATTGCATAGCGAGTTTCGAAATTGCCTTTATGTATCGATTGCCTTTTGCAAGCTAGTTGGCTATGTGAGTCGGCCTTTAGCAAGTGTGGTTCAAAGAAAGTGTTGTTACAGACGTCGCGTTTAATCTCTAATGACAAAACTTGGCAGGTCAGCTTTTTATAAATGTTGATATGATATAATAAAATTACAATAGTCTACGACAGTTACAACTGCCTCTACTAAAAAGATACTCATAATTCTGAAATGAGTGTGTATGTATATATATATATATATA
>NC_068996.1:463932-468755 GCF_001194135.2 Octopus bimaculoides | reverse complement strand
GGGAATAGAGAAAGTCTTTAACGTTTCGAACTTATGCTCTTCCACAGAAAGGAACACGGAAAGAAACAGGAGGAGAAAAAAATGTGTTTAGTGGTTAGCGATCTATCATGGCAATATATATACATATATATATATATATATATATAGGGAGAATTCACAAAAAAACAACAGACGAAGACAGGTGGTGTAGACAATAAATGGATGTATTAGTATAACGCTCGGGAATTGAAAAGTCTTTAACGCTTTGAGCCTACAGTCTTCAGTAGAAAGGAACACAGAAAGAAACGAGAAAAAATACACACACACACACACACACACACACACATATCTGTGTGTGTGTGTGTATGCATGCATGTATGTATGTATGTATGTATGTATATAGACACACACACTTTTCATATATTCATAAACGTCCATGAACCTCTCTCTCTCTCTCTCTCACTTTGTCTCTCTCACACATAGTATCTCACTCAGGAATAACGCTCTTCCTCACTTAACGCAAAATCTTAACTTTATCCGTAATCTTGACTCTCAGTCTTTCTTCCTCCTCTCTCTCTCTCTCTCTCTCTATGTCTCTCTCTCTCTCTCTCTTTCTCTTTCTCTCTCTTTCTATTTCTCTCTCTCTCGCAAATGTTCATATAAATTTGTATGTATTTGATAAATCTATATGCATAGTACGCAGACACACACACACACACACACTCACACACAAACACACAGTAATCCAAGCAACGTCTCAAAGGTGAGATTGATGTAGTTGAAATTCAGACTGACTGCTTGTTGTTTACTATCAGAAGGAAAACAAACACCTGATCTAGAAAGAAATTCACAGGCGGCAGAAACATTAGACACCTTTTAAACGCCAGTCTTGGGTAGGCGGAGTAAAAGTAACGTTGGCATGGGGAACAAACACGGGTGAATGGTGTGAGTTCGGATAATGGAAAATGCTTTTACAAGATGAAAGATAGAAAGTTAGGACATTTAAGTAATAAAAAACAATGTAAAGAGAAACAGCAACACGTTTTTTGTATACTATAATTTCGCAAAAACAAATTCTACATATATGTGTTATATACAATTTTGGTATTTATGACATAAACTAAAATGGAATTTTGATGGAGGATTTTTATTTAGATCAGTTTAAAACAGGAAGTTTGTAATACACAATCAGGGGCGGTCGCAAAAGAGTTGGTTTCAAACGGGGTTAAAATTCGATGTTGAGAATATTTGCACTAAAACTGAATTCATAGCTACCTGAGATTGGGAAGTAGCTTCAGTCCTTCGTTAAACTGAATTTACTTTCTTTCTGTAACAAATGTTATAAAAAAAACAAAAACATAAAGGTCACATATTTCTAGTTAATCAGAAAGAGTGAAAGAAAAGTGACTATGACATTTGCTGACCAGAACCGATGCTATACCAGTGGTTTTCACCCAGGGGTCCCTATGACCCTCGGTGCTCCATATAAGATTCTGTTGTTTAAATTTATTTGCAATGAATCGGTTATACTTCTACAATACACAAAATATTTTAACATTTTTTAAAAATACAATACTTAATACTATTTAATCATAAAAAATATAATAGGGTTTTTTAAACAGTTAATGGCTAGGGGAGGTCCATCCAAATAAAATAGGAATCAAAGGGGTATAAAGGCAAAAAATGGTTGAGAAACACTGCACTGGACAAACTAGGCAATCGTCTAAGCACTAAAATCCGGGGTGTCACATGTAACTTAAAATTTCTTTATCTAGTGAATGACATAATTTAGCACAAAGAAGGACGAGAAACAAGAATCGAGGGCCTCGTACCATGTTGTGACATGTCACATGATTTGGAATGTAATATTGCAAGCTCTAGTCTAGTAACAGATTCGCTCAGTGGCATACATGATCATAAAGCAACGGGTTTCCTGTTTGCAAGTTAACTGTAATTTTCCAATAGCATTTTACTACTGGACAAAGTGGAAGAAAGTTGGAGTATTTTCCAGAAAAAAATTGATAAAAAGCTACAATTGTTCGACTGGGAGAGAGAAGTGCACATCATAGGAGTGGCCCCAGGGGTTGAATGCCCTGGCGCTGGCCATGAGACTTTCGTCTTTTCAGACTCATGTGACTAAAACCTATAAAAACGCACCTGCAGGGAAAATGTGAACGGAAAGGAAAAAAATGACCAGGTGTAAATGCATACAACAGATGGAATTTCACAACAGTCAGCAAGAAATTAGCCGTCTTCGTTATTTGTTCTTGTACAAATATTATTCAACGAAATAATATTCAAGGTCTATTTTATCTTTCGTCGTTTCGGGAGCAATAAAATAAGCACCAGTTGATGTGTGTGTGTGTGTGTGTGTGTGTGTGTGTGTGTGTGTGTGTGTGTGCGCGCGTGTGTGCGTGCGTGTGTATAAGTATGTTCACGTGTAAAATATAAATATTTGCTCATTTCTGTATTTATATACGTTTCAGGATAATTACATTTAATATGTCCACCAAGGAAGTTACCAGGAAACGATGTCAGAAATAAGGGAATTAAAAGCATTTTACAGAAAGAGAAGAAATGCTTATAAAAATCAAATAAAAAGTAATAGTTTTTGGCATGGCTGCTAAGTTTCTTTTGACAATAAATTCTGTACTACAATCCCGAAATAAACTGCTTGTTTCTTATCTCTCGTTAATATAAATTTTTTTTTTAATGTGTCTTTAAGATATTGATAGAAATTTGAGAGAAGTTTCTTTGTTATTTTCCTGGTAGGTCAAGCATGTAGAAGATGCCTGATATCGAGTTTTGATATTGATAGAAGGTTACAAATATTAAGTTAGTGGGTAAGTGGGTAAGCATTTCTAGCAATTAACTCAAACACGTGTATTACTTATTTTGTTGTCTGCAGAAGGATTAAATGATAAGCTGTCTCTGAATTCATTTGAATTGACAACTAAAAAAGAGCGTAGCTAAATTTTGCAAGTCAATTTACTCCAGTTGGTTTCACCAAGCCACCATCTTGATAATTACTTCTAACATAGAAATACAAGGTCACAAAGGAGTGCAAAATTTTGTTATTGCCAAGGAAAGAAAAAAACTCCAAGAATGCAGTGTACATTGTATAGACATTAAAAGTCTAAAAGTCGATATTGACTTCACTAGGATGTGAACTCAGGACATAAAGAGCAAAAGATACACCGTTAAGTATTTTGATCGATGCATTAACGTTACTGTCAGCTCAATACGATTAGTACCGATTTAACGTTAATATTTTTATTATAATGTCATTAATAACAATTTCTAACAGAAGGTATTGGTAAGAAACTCAGTAGGTAACTAAGCTGTGACTGCAAAAGTATGAAAACAAAGTCAACTCTAACCGGATGTGAATCTAACTGTAAGACAAATAAATACTGAAATGCACGTAAAATTATTGATTTAACTTTTCTGCTATTCACAACTATTGAAATGTGCAAACAATTGAAGGACAGTGAAGCTGGTAAGGAATTGAACATGCCTTATGCAGTTAACTCTTCTGTGTTTTAGGCTCTAATTTGGTCAGGAGCGCTCTTATTCTTTAGGGAGTAGAACACGTGCGCCCCCCCCCCACGCACACACACACACTTATACACACATTCACTCGCACAATCATGTTTGCTTTTTATGTAAAGTTATACAGGGTGTCCACAAAGTCTGGGTACATGGGGATTAACACATACTTTAAGAAATTATTATTTCTTATATTTAATTGTTTATGTTATGATTTTATTTACTTCATGTACCCAGTCTTTGTGGACACCCTGTAGATAAACATTTTAACATTAATCTGAAGAATTAATAATTTTTAATAGAGTATATATATATATTAAATCTCAAAAGGAAAACGTGGAGTGTAACCTCAGAATTTCGGCTTGCCCTCCTCCTGGTCCTATCCCTTTTTAAATATACAAGTCTGATGAGGATATCAATTGCTAGTTTATTCGTCAAAATATTCATAAACTCTTCCATCCCAACTGCAAATATCACAAGCTAATAAAAAATGCAACAAAAAATACCAAAATTTCGAAAAACTGTTGCCAATCATCATAACCAGCAAAACTTTCAAAAGATGAAAGCCTAAGCTACATACCTAACTGCAGCACACTTCGTTCTGCACTCTCAACAAAAAATTGCCTTGCTACAAATATTATAACCAGTCAAAACCAGGTGTATATTGGTTCAATAGTAAATTAGTTCAAAACCTGATGAAACTATAACAAGCACATTTTTCGCAACCGAAACAGTAAAAATGAAACTTCACTATTTTGACATGTAAGGAAACTGAAGTTGAAAAATATCCCATTTAGTAGTAACAGAAAGTATTACGACACGCTCAACCATACCAGAAAACATCTTTGTAAATTTTGGGCTGCTGAATCTTAGCAAATTCTCTATTTTAAGACACAAATACCGAATCGCAATTCTGGATTAGTTTCGTTTTGCAAACCAAACAAAATCGGCAATACAAGACTTTTTAAACCTATAAACTAAACATGCAAATTTTTCACTCACTTACCTACCTACATTACCATAAATGATCCTAGATACAACTAAAGAACCTTCTGCATCTAAAAACTCTGAAGATGGTCATCTTACAGAATCTTGTGGAAAATATACATTCTTTTGGAAAGAGAGGGATGAAGAATTTAGAGAAGACGCTGGATGGGCATTTGTTGTTAAGACTACTCTTGTGGACAAGCTGGAAGAATTCCCAGTCAAGATTAACGAGCGTTTTATGTCCATGAGAATTCCTTTGGTTAAAGGAAATTATGTGACCTTGTTGAGACGAGATTAGCTGAAACAAG
>NC_068996.1:462585-463213 GCF_001194135.2 Octopus bimaculoides | reverse complement strand
ATATATATATATATATATATATATATATATATATATATATACAGAGAGAGAGAGAGAGAGAGAGAGAGAGAGAGAGAGTTTGGAGTGATGTACGGATATTGTACATTTGGAATAATAAGGTAGTCAGACTGTTGGATATTTGCCAACGCGTAAGAATCCACAAACAACAAATCCGACAAGAGGAGCTACGGAAAATTCCACCGAACAAACATTTGGAAACATGTGAAGAAAAATATGTGAGCTTTAAAATATATTCAAAACAAAACAGCCAATCAGAAACATAAATTTGGAAATATAATTGTGACAGCATTGTGTATTGCTTTTTTAAAACTTCCTTTTTTGCAGTCTAAAGGACAAATATTCGGACAAAAATCATGAGTAGTGGCTAAAACGACCAAAACTTTGCAAATTCATTTAACCACAGAGATGAATCTTTAATTATATTAATTAATTATTTTTCAAAAAATCATGTGTACGTATGTATGTGTGGTCTGTGTGTTTTTTGTATGTTTATATATATATATGTGTGTGTGTGTGTATGTATATGTATGTATGTATATGTATGTGTGTATGTGTATATGTGTGTATGTTTGTATATATATATATATATATATATATACATATATAT
>NC_068996.1:452123-455756 GCF_001194135.2 Octopus bimaculoides | reverse complement strand
GTAAAGTAGTGAGTCCAAACTAGCGGCTTGCTCACCTTCATTTACACTTAGATACTTTTGGTTTTATATAACATTAATCAAGTTGTTATTTTAAGGTATGTGAATTTGTGAAATAATAATTAGGTAGGATGTTGGTAGACCGAGGAATAGTTTCGCAGGAGGAAAGTATATGTTTGCAATGTGAGTTAATAGAAAGTTATTGAAAGAAGACTTTATTTGGTTTGATGGGGAATCGTGCTATAGTTTAGGGTTCAGCTAAGCGTGGAGGTAATTGTAAATAGGTGTGTCAAATTCATGTGTGAGAAATTGGGTCACGATATTCGTTGTCATGAAAGTTGGGTTTCGTTGTGTTTTAGAGTTCACAAAAGAATGTTTATAGTTGAATTAGTTGGTCATCCAGTATATATCAGTCTGAGGTTGAATTGATATCAGTGTTATTAGACTACTATTAATAAATTTTAAACTATGTTTTGGAAATGTTAGGATTGAAAGTCTGTGTTACTGTAAATATTTATTGAGGTATTCTAGCTGGCCTTAATGTAGTTATTGGTATTCATATAATATTGTAGAAAATGCATTGCTGCATAACATTACCTATACATCTGTATAAACACATCCAGATGAATGATGAATGATGTCCTTTCCATAGCTATTATATCGATCTCTATACAGATATATGTGTATAAACAATATGTACATAAGTAGTATTTAAATATAACCATACATATACATACTCACATATAACCATATATGTATTGCAGGTACCAATAAAAAATATACTGATATGAATGTATATTATGTATACACAACTATACACATGTATGCATATAAACTTAAGTTGTCTCATCCCCCCGCCACACAGACACACACACACACACACACACACACGCACACACACACATCTTTGACAGTCAATATTATCTAAAAGTACAAGGCACAACAATGACGATGAAAGTAGACTCAGAGTTTGTGACACTAGTGATGGGGCACCTAGAAAAAATTTATACCCTGTCCAAGACTACTTTTGGCCATGATTTCAAAATTTATTTAAATGGGTACTTGACAAGATTCTTGGATAATTGTACAGTCCTCTCTATTTCTGTAGGGAAGACCTTACAGGGTTCCATAAAGTTATAAACACCATCCATGACTCGATCTAATTTACTATAAAAATACATAAAAAATAAACGCCTTTTTCTGAACATTCTAATAATCAAAGAAAATGAGACAGATACAACCTCTCTCTATTGCAAGAACACAGACACACACCAATATTTAGATTAAAGATCTTGCCATCATTCTTATGGAAAATGGACATACCAGTCAATATGGCAAACGTATATTCTCAATAGTTACAGATACCAGTAGACAAGAAAAACGTTCTGGCAAAACTAAATGTGTTCCATGAAAAACAGAAAAACACGAAAATTAATAACTCATGCTATATTCAAAGCAAAATAAATCTCGATCTATACCTCACAGAGAAACACTCATGCTAAAGATGAAAACAAAAATACAGATATAAATATTCTATTTGTAGTAGGACATAATTCTAGAAACCACAACATTCTACATTCAGCCAAACGATAGCTCTCAATTCTACATCAATGATAAAATCTCCGATAAATAAATTTTTTTAAAAACCACAAATCCTTAACAGTCGAAGACGATCGTCAAATCTCAAGAGACTTCTGACAAAAGAGTAAGAAATAATACAAGTAACAAACTGTGGAAATTCTCTTTGTGGGCATTTGAAATGATTGAGCAAGAAAACTACCAAACACTCCAAGTATAGGAAAGAAATTAATGTAAATACAAACATAAATTGCAAAACAGAAGATCATTAATATATGTTTGTGTGTGTGTGTGTGTGTGTGTGTGTGTGTGTGTGTGTGTGTGTGTGTGTGTGTGTGTGTGTGTGTGTGTGTGTGTGTGTGTGTGTGTGTGTGTGTGTGTGTATGTGTGTGTGTGCGCGCGAGCGTATGTGTATACCCGAGTCGCTTAACCTTCCTCCTTTGTTCGAGTGTTCAACAACTAGCGATGACGTCTTTTCTTCCTCCACTTAGAGGAGAGGTCATAGGCAACCGGCCATTAGGGTCTGAAGGGACGCTGTAAAGCTTAGAGCTTTATGAGTTTTATGGACGTGAAAACCTGAGTAGCTCCACAGACCGGCTATAACTACCTTTATTTAATCAAATATTATTTTATGAATTTCTGTCAGCCTACTCCCTCGCTTATAAAAGTGATGATTTAAAGTGGTTCGACGATTTAGCGTCTATTTTCAGCATATAGGCATGTTACCCTATGTGCCCTTAATTATAATCATATATATACATACATACACGCTACACGTACATGTATATACACTTAGCTACATACATACATACATATGAACTTTTAGTATGGTAAGTGATAGTGTCTACGATCGGCTGCCTCGGTTTCATCAAACTCTTGTTTGTCTTTTCCTTTTGGCTTTATATAGTTTTATTTTACTTCTGGTAGCTTCAACAGTGTGACTAATAATTAAATGTAGTGAAGGTAGACAAGTGTAATAGTTCTGTAGAAAGATGAACAGAGAAATTATATATAGAGAAAAGAGAAAAGTTCGTATGGCGTGGATTGATAGAATGTTATAAGATTTCTCTGATGTGCGAATTGTTATTGTACCGCACGTCCTTTATGCATAATACTAAAAATAAACATCTTAGATTTAACTTAAATGCACTATTAATACTACTATTATTAGACAATTCCTATAGGTCTTCTTCCATTAATTAGTGTAACATTTATTATTCTATGGTTTTGTATTTCTACCTTGTTTAGTTTATCTATTCCCAGTCCGAGCTGAGTTGATTCTGATTGGCAATTTAGCATTACCACAAACAGATAGTAATGGTAAATACTTTTAGTTTTTATCTTTAATCTATGAGCTCATTAGCTTTAAATCTTTTCTTTATAAATTAGGTATAGGTTTTTTTACAAATGTACTCCTCGTCTTCTGTATATTATCCCAAAGATTGTTATTATCGTGAATTTAATAATACTACAATATAACTATAAAACGTAGCTCCCTTGATTTACTTAGAAATTTATGTTTGCTGTATCTTATTTGATTTGAATTTATCCGATTCATCACTGCTAACTTGTTGTTACCATTTACATAATAATATATTCTTAACTACAGTATATCCTAACTTTTGGATGTTTGTGAATTAGCGTTTGTATACGCATGAATAATGATGTAGATTTATTTAGTCATTCAAAACGATGGACTTTATATTTTGTGTAAGAACTGATGTTGTGTGAGTGTGTTTATCCGAAAGTATGTTTATGAATGTGCCTGAACATACTCATTTGAGGTGTAAGTGTGTATATCTTGGTGCTGTGATCATTAGTGATTTAGAAAATCGAGGTACTTAGGTGCTATGCACCTAAGTACCTCGACTAAACAATAACAAACTTGATCTCCTATCTCGATATGTAAACATCTATTTATTTTCGCCATAATTTTCATTTTATTTGTTTGTCTATCTATTCGTTTATTTATCGTATTCCCTATTTTTTATCATCTGGTTTATTCTCTTAAATACTACGGAATGAACTGACAAATTTTAGAAAGAAATGCATATATAT
>NC_068996.1:449571-452046 GCF_001194135.2 Octopus bimaculoides | reverse complement strand
AAGTATATAATTTGATGATTAATTTATTCTTCCTTATTCTAGCTTTTAGTTTTTAGCTACTAGCAACAGAAGCTACTTTTTCTCTACCAAAGCAAATAAACTTTACGGGAACATTAAAAAAAAAAAACAGGATAGAAAGACAACAAAGTAAAAGAAAAAGAGAAAAAGTCGAGTTTAAGCAGCGGAAGATGGAGGGGAGGAGGAGATGGGCCATATACCCCTGAATAGATAGTGTGCTCAGCCGCGCCCCGCGGTAATGGATGCTATGATGTTGTCACGGAGAAATGCCAGCGACACTCGCCTCAATAGCCACTCCACCTCACGAAGCTCATTTCTTAGACGGATCGCCGCTATCCTTATTTTGCGGAGGAAATCGGTAGTACAGGGTCCTAGAACACCTGACGTCCCGACAGTGACCGGCACAAACTGATAGCAACCGGCTATTTATTGATTTTTCTTTGTTTTGTAAAGAATATTACCTTTGATGTGTTGCTTATAACGCCTTAGGCTGCTGTATTAAATGAACTTTGCGAGGATATTGTTACTAATCACTTTGATTGGAGGGTGGAACACGACAAACATTTTAAAGGATGAGAGATAGGAGACTTCAAGAAAAGTAAAAATCTAAGGTAAGAAAAATAAATCCAGGACAAAACTGACAGGTAGTGCTTCAAATGTAGAGCTTGTAGATGGGTCTGTCACTAACATGTAGGTGCCTACTGTCAAGCAAACTCTACTCTGCCAACTACACCAAAGCAAGACTTTCTAAACGTAGGTTCATAGTTTGTATGTATGTGTGTATGCATGTATGTTCTCTTTAATTATTTAAATTCTTCCTCAAAGGCGGGAACTGGTTTATAACAAAGAAAGCTCTATCATTGGAATGTTGATAGCGAAAATAGTGTCACATTTTAATCTTGAGAAAAGTCATGCATACTTTTACTCTTCCACATAGAGATAGTAGATGTAATGTGCTAGTTGGTTAATTTCTTTTTCTGAAAATTCAAGCTTATCCAGGCTGTCAGTCAGGCATTTACCCAAAGAACCAAGTACACCAAGTATTATTGGCATAAATTGTAATCTGTATATAGAAGCTGGACATTTCGAAGCAGTTGTCCATAGTGTGTGTGTGTGTGTGTGTGTGTGTGTGTGTGTGTGTGTGTGTGTGTGTGTGTGTGTGTGTGTGTGTGTGTGTGTGTGTGTGTGTGTGTGTGTGTGTATGTATGTATGTATGTATGCATGTATGCATGCATGTATGTACGACTTTCTTATCAATCACAAATATATTATAACTAACCTAAACTTTGCTTATGCTCAAACACTACTTGGCGCTAATATCATGGTAGTTTTCATGACCTCAGCGGTCTATTGGCGCATATCAGTCAATGTTGACTGTATTTTACTTAAAACTATGGCTTTAATAAGGTGTGTCCTGAGTTGCTTTTCTTAGGTATTCCCCATTGATAGCAGCTTATGGGCTAGAAATATCGATGTCTTCGAATCCTGATAGAGGGTGACACTGGATAGATATGGTGTTTTGACGCCTTTTTATCATAAGAGAAAATTTTCTCCACGGTAAATGCAGTGGATTTGTCGTTTAGCAGTTGAAATATATATGTCACAAACATATTTTAACTAAGCTTTGCTGATATATACATGTTTTATTAAATAAGGAATTAAATAAGGAAATATTTAATTTATAATTTATTTAATTTATAATTTGCCTTTATTTATTCACATATTAATTATTGGTATCTCAAGTATTTCAAACTTAGCATATATAAAACAATACTGATACATTATTCTAATTAATGAAAACTATGAATAGCGATTTACTGTATCTGTATACAATACAGCAACATTATTTTATATACGTTTGACCGAGGTGCCTTATGATAATACTTCCCCTGTTCCATTATCAACTGGTCTGCCAGTAGAGAACCTCGTATAGTAGTTTGTCACTAAACCCTAAGAAATTTTAAAACTATATCATCCATGTTTACTGTCTATACTGTTTACCCCTTACCCTAACAAGAAAATGTCAGTGTCCTCTTAAGCTTTGAATCACTAAGTCTGATAAGATGATTCATAAATCAGAACCAAGAAAACAAATAAAATCAGTGACAGTTAAAAATCTGCTTAGAATTATTTACTGTATGGACTGGCTAAGTCAAAATGGTTTTTTTTTGTATTCCTCCTTTCTAATTGGAGAGTTTAGATTTAATTATAAAAATATGTCCTTCCGTTCAAATTTAATTTCATTAAATTTCTAAATTTCTATGTCTTTGTGCAGCTGAAGATTGCTCTACATTTTATATTTGCTCAATTAATTGGAGTCGCATGAAACGATTGTACTGCGTTAACTTTGGATATCCTTGTTGCTTATTTTGATTTTGAAACTGTATGGATAATACCATACTAAATTCTGGTGCCTAAACTTAAGTACCATATTCACATGAATCTCTCTCTCTCTCT
>NC_068996.1:446686-449501 GCF_001194135.2 Octopus bimaculoides | reverse complement strand
ATAAATATATCAAATTAAGAATTCTACGAGGTATACTACAATGCAAAATACCAAACGGAACCTCACCTCTTATATCTCATCTTTCTTCCTCCTTTAACGTCTATGTAATATAATTCTTGGGAGAGAATACATTTGCGGCTGAAGATAGCTTTATACTGTTAATTATACACTGATGTAACAACTATAAAGCTTGAAACACGTGTACCGCAGAATCCTTTGTGTTTTGTTTTTATTTTTGCATTTACAATTTATATATATATATATATACATATGTGCATGTGTGTGTGTGTGTGTGGGTGTGTGTGTGTGTGTGTGTGTGTGTGTGTGTGCTAAATAAATAAGACAACAAAGGCAAGGCAGTGTCAAATTTCTAGGACATTTATAAAGAGAAGGGTAGTCTTACAGCTGTTTCAGGGTTATAAAAGATATCCCATCATCAGAGACGATATGAAAGAGTTAAATAGAGGGAAATAGTAGAGTTCAATATAAGAAGTTAATTTGGAAAAGGAGAGATATGGGAAGTATAAAGTGAAATATAGGAATAAAAATAAAAATATATGTTGGATGTTGCAGTTGCAGTTCCATTATCCAAACAATGTGCTGTGTAGAATGGGTAAAGAGGCTTCTTGTTCATGGTATGTAAATTCATATTTGTTACTACAAAATATGAACTCCTATCGCAATTTACATACCATGGGCAAGAAACCTTTCTACCCATTCTATACAGCACTTTCCTTGGATAACAGAACAGCAAGTTTAACATCCAACATATATTTTTCTTTTTATTCCTATATTTCCCTTTATACTTCCTATGTCTCTCCTTTTCCAAAATAACTTTTTATATCGGACTCTACTATTTACTTCTATTTAACTCTCTCATATCGTCTCTAAAGATGGAATATTTTTTATATCCTTAAAACAGCTATAAGACTACTCTTCTCTTTATAAATGTCCGCGAAATTTGGCCTTGTTTTCTCATTTTATTTAATATATACACGCTCACACACTACCTACGTTAGACTCCTCACTCGTACTATTATTGAACCGGGAGTCTAACAGCAGTACTTCCATAGCACTTACATAGCCTTACCTGCCATTTTGGGTCTTCTGGATACTCCTATTATATATACATGTGTGTGTGTGTGTATGTGTGTGTGTGTGTGTGTGTGTGTGTGTGTGTGTGTGTGTGTGTGTGTGTGTAATATTATTAATATTATCTACCATTTCAGTTAGGGGTATCTTAGGTTCTGTGATGAAAATTTCGAGACAACTATTTAATGCCTATGATACATAGTAAACGTAGGCATACAATAATTGTCAACAATTATGAATTCGAAATCTAAGGTACCAATAACTGAGCCTGTAGTATAGATTAATAATACTATAAGCTTATATAGACACACATATACAGTATGTGTGTTTGTCTAAATGAGTGCGTGTGTGTGTGCGCGCGCGCGTGTCTGTCTGTCTGTCTGTCTGAATGAATGAGTGCGTGTGAGTGAATTAAAACAAAGGCTAAGAATTTATATTACTTTAATATTGTAATTGCAAATGTTTCTCTAGAACGTAAAAATTTCAGTCTATGAACACGATACTCATAATGGCTTCTAATTTTGGCACAAGGCCAGCAATTTCGAGGTGGGATGAGTCGATTAAACTAACGCCAATGTTCATCTGGTACTTATATTTTAAACACCGAAAGGCTGGAAGGCAAAGTTTACCTCGGAAGAATTCGATCTCAAAACGTAAAGACGGATGAAATGCTGATATAAATATATATATATATAAACATATACATATATACATATTTTATACAGGGTGCGATGGGTAAATCGTCACCATTTTATACGTTTAATTTCGTGCATGCACATTGATTGTTTTTGATTTTGTCGACTACATAGTAAAATAGGTTCAGTAGGGAAGTATCTGTGAGAAAAACAACACAATGACGCAATTCACTATGCCAGAAATTTGGAAACGACATGCTCTACTGCTTGTTATTCGTGCTGGAAGCGTCAATACGAACATTTCAAAGCATTTGGGTGTCAATTTGTGGACAGTGTTATCTGAGGACATGTACCAAGTGATAAAAATCAAACATCCAGTTTGGAGTGATCACTAGTGACGACTACGTTATGCCTCCATTCATCTTCCCACATGATCTCAGAGTCAACAGGGAAGCCTAATTCAAGTGCCTGGAGGATGTAGTGGTGTCCTAGGTCAAGTGGGTGGCTCTTAGAAGACCCTATGTCTGGAAATAGGACTCTGCCCAGTGCTACACAAGCAGAAGAACCTAGTCATTGCTGTCAGACATTTTCTACGACCACATCACCCTTAACAATTATCCACCTAACTCCCATTGATTATTATGTGTGGGGCGCAGTTGAACGTGACACCAACAAAACTCCTTGTAACACCAAAGATGAATTGAAGGTAAGGATTATGGCAGCATTCCCCAACTTAAACGAGCAGACCATCCAGAAGAGTTGCAGGAGATTCCGAAGTCGTCTGGAGGCTGTGGTTGGAGCCAATGGTAATTTTATTGAATAAATTTACTCTTTAGTAAGATACAGAAATAAATTTATTTCTCAAACGCGTGATAATGCTATAAATAGCGTGATCAGGATAAACTATCCATCTATTGCAGAAAAATACGTTACTGGCCAGCCATGAGACTCGAACTTACATCTCTGTGATTACGCGTCTCCGAGTCTCATGGCTGGCCAGTAACGTATTTTTCTGCAATAAATGGATAGTTTATCCTGATCACGCTATTTATAGCATTATCACGCGTTTCAGAAATAAATTTATTTCT
>NC_068996.1:442028-446402 GCF_001194135.2 Octopus bimaculoides | reverse complement strand
TATATATATATATATATATATATAAGAATATATATATATATATATATATGCTTATACTGTACACATGTACATTTATATGCATAGAATTATGCTTTTTGATAGTGCACTTGCCATCGACCAATTATATTAAGTGTGTTGAAATTCCTGAGCATGTGTCTATATGCGTATCTAAGTGTATATCTCTGTTTGTGTATGATTGTGTGTGATCTTCTTTTTCTTCTTCTTTTTCTTCTTTTTCTTCTTCTTCTCCTTCTTTTTCTTCTTCTTTTTTCCCCTTCTTCTTCTTCTTCTTCTTCTTCTTCTTCTTCTTCTTCTTCTTCTTCTTCTTTCCTATTGTAAAATGCTTCTGAAGACGTTAGCGTTGCAAAGAGCTGGCGTTAAGACACTAGTTCAGAAAACACGGCCAACACATACCAGCATGGAAAAGCGAGCATTTAAATCAGTGATGAAGAGGTTAATGCACTTTTAAGGTGATCACTTTTATGTTTTTGTACCAGAAAAACATATACATGTATGTATGTATGGGTTTGTGCGTATCTATTTATACATGTATATATTGTGTATGTGTGTGTGTGTGTGTGTGTGTTTTATGTGTGTGCATCTGTACCGAAAGAACAAAAAGAACCTCCATTAATTTTGTTTAGCAAAATATATTCTGACGCCAGTCATGACGAGGCATTTGTGTGAGAACAGCAACTATTTGGAAACATTATGATGTATTCTTTTCAATTATTTTCTATTATGTAAACCGATCTACAATCCACTATCGTCGACCTAGTTTCAAAGCTTTATTTCTGTGCAATAATTTTCGCAGCTACCTTCTTTCTTTTCATTAAACAAAGAATAACAAAGAAAAGCCGTTTTCAGTTTTCTTTTGATTCAAATGTTTTACGTCATTCTTCTTCTCTGTACTTAACTCCTTAATATCCATAAATCATTTGTTCATATCAGTGGTTCTAAAAGTTAAAAGTACCGGTGCTACACGTGATCTATCTTCCTCATTGCCAGAAATTTTGGAAGGAACGAATAGATTGCATCGACCCACGCAAAACTAGACTGCTACGTTATTTTATTGATCTCAAGAAGATAAGAACTCGAGAGATCGAACTCAGAATTGACCTCGAGAGATCGAACTCAGATTGTAAAGAGCCGGAAGAAATGCTGCTAAGCATTTTGTTCTACACGCTAGCGATTCACCCTTTGTATTAACGAGAAGACAAAACAAAGTCTGCATCCATATAATTTTCATTCATGGTGCTTTGTCCATGTTTTTTTTTAACAATCTGCAGAATCTCATCCCCATGAAAAATATATTATTATTTTGCTTTATAGTTTCTTCTTTAGTTCTAAGTTTTGTGTCTTAGTTAAAAAGACTGAAGGTGACCACTGTCCACAATATTTGAAGTCTATCTCAGTCTGTTGAGATTGAAATTAGCAAAGTCTCTAGAATTTAAACAAAACACTCTGCAGTATGAGTTTCGAATCTCTACATACTGAGGTCATATGCCACTCAGAACAGCATTGTCTTTGATCCTTTCAGAACCAATAAAATAAAGTACCAGTCTATTGTGACGGGTTGGTGATATTGTCAGAACGTCCTTACGGTGTATGTTCAAAAGTTATTTTTTTCTGAGTTTTGGACAGTATACTTAAGTAGTCCTCTGGTTAAACATAACTATTGAATACTTGGTCTTTAGGTTTCTTTGATGAAGTACCTTGCTTGAAGCACTAAAGTAAGGTCTCTGGTTTGAAAAGATCTCCGTTCATCAGTCTACCTGTCATTAGAAGCACTGAGAAAGAAGCGGATTTGTAAAATGTGTTCATAAGCGGAAAGAAATGTGATTGAGAAGGAAGAATTCTATAGTGTTGATGATGTTAGGAAAAATAATTGCGGTTTATGGTTAGTGCAGTAGTGTGTGATGAGTGTGAGACACGGCGAGAGTGACAGGATGGTGAGAAATGTACTTGGATAGAAGTAATATGAAACTTCCTGCAAGTTAATGTAATAATACTGGTATATACGTGGGGCGTGTACCCAACAAAAAATCAGGATTTGGCAATATTATTCAATTCACTTACTTTTACATGTTTACAGTTTTATCGCCTTCAAAGTATTCTCCATTTGAAGAAATGCATCGGTCCAGATGCGTTTCCCACTATTCGAAGCAGTCCTGGAACTCTTGCGAAGTGAAGCCTTTTAACGTCTCCGCTATTTTTCTTCACCTCTTCCACATCTGCAAATTCCATAAACACCAGCTTCCGTCACCAGTGATGACCTGCGAAAAAAGGTCCGAATCAGCTTCTCAAATCTGTTTCTCAATCCAGTTACAGTGTGATTCAACCAACTAAAATTAGGGGGGTCTACTGGATAAGTTAATTCTGGAACACAAAGGATGTACTGGATTGCCTTTGAACATAGATTTTCCAAATAGGGTTTATACAGGGAGGAAAAAACGAACAACTTATTTGTTCTTCGCCGTAAAATATCTGTGGTCATAACTAGGAAATATATTGAAATTGAAATTTTCAAACATTTTGAAATGAAGCCATAGGACTCTTGTTAATTTCATTCGCAACCGTTGGATTCAGAATCGTTCTGGACATGTGCCTTTTGCTATAGCCTTGAATCATCCTAAGCCTTGTGAGTGAATTTGGATGACCGAAACCGCGTAGAAGGCCGTCAGAAATATTTCTACGCAATGTTCTACTCCTGGGTGGTGGTAAACGTCTTGAGTGAGGACGCGCATTGAAGCCTAGGTTTTAGGTGCTGCATTTTATTTAGAGTCTGCCAGAAATAAAGAAAAATTCTATTTGTGACAATTGAAACAAAGTATAAGTACTGTAATTTATTTATTTAAAAAATGGTTTCAATTAATATACAACACGTATATATTAAAATGATATATAGCATGTATATAACCATACCACGCCATGAAATAAACTCTGTATTGTACGCCAGTGGTAGCGGTATATAAATTTATCTTAAATTCGTATCATATAACGATCTTTCGAGAGCAATATGTTAAGCTGGATTAACAAAAGAATAATTTATTGTTTGATAATTACTTACTTTAAAGTATAAGATTTTAGAGCAATACATTGTAATCATAAGACCTACATCTCGCTTCAGTTCAATTCTAAATGCTTGGTTCACTAATTATCAATAGTAATATTTATGTTTATTAATTAGAGCAAAACGCTTCTTCCATGCAGTGATTTAGTACACGAAAGCATGAATCATGACTTGCGATCAAAGTTGACATATAAGCAGTTGTAAAACAGTCAACATTGTGCTACGGATTAGTTTATGTTTTCATAACTAAAGTGCAATAAGAAGTTTTTTACAGTTAAAGAACCTGAGGAATATATGCAAACAGACATTGGTAACCGTCTTACTTTCATGACAAGTGATGTTCTCAAGAACTTTCAATTGACTAGTGTTTTTGAAAAATTTGGCTCTAAAAAATTGCATAAAGCAGTTGTTTGAATTTTAATAGTTGTTAGTCTTGTAACAATATTTAATTATTCTTTAACTTTTATCTTTTCATTTTGATAATATTACTGTGAGAGTCTCCTATAGCCCAGGGACCCACAAAATTTTCATTCAGTTCTGCTTGAGTAGTCTTAGCGTAGTCTAGTCTGTTGCGAGAACTTGAACCAGATTATCAGTCTGAAGATAACTTCCCTATTTTCCCTATAAGTTTCCGAAGAACTGCGAAAAGCTATGTATGTTGACCTTCCTCTCTTCTGACGAAACGATAATAAAAATGCAAATCATAAAGAAACTGATAATAACAACTCCATTAATTTGCGTATAATAAATTTATCTTTTAAAGAAATATGGCTTAGTGCATTACGAGAATTAACTAGCAGAGAAATAATCACATTATTTACATTATTTACATTTGACGGATATTTGTCCTCATCATGTTTGTTGTTAACACAACGTTTTGGCTAATATACCTTTCTCTGCCTGTCTGTCTGTCTCTCTCACTGTTTTACACACCCCATCAACACCCAAAACCGCTGTAGAGATAATAATGAAAGAACTTCTATAAATGCCATTTTGGTTTTTGTTTCTATTTTGTTACTGTGGCCGATGTTGACGAGGTTAAAAAAAAAAACGCAGAGACATACACACAGTCTCTGTGTTTGTCTGTCTCTCTGTGTTTGTCTCCCTCTCTGTGTTTGTCTCCCTCTCTGTGTTTGTCTCTCTCTCTCTCTCTCTCTCTGTTTGTCTCTCTCTCTCTTTATCTCTCTCTCTCTCTCTCTCTCTCTCTCTGTCACACACTTTCTGTGTCGCACACCCCCATCAACACACTTCCTTTCGAACAATGTTCCTTTACTGTCACACACAGAGAAAAGAAATAAATA
>NC_068996.1:441347-442018 GCF_001194135.2 Octopus bimaculoides | reverse complement strand
TATATATATATATATATATATATATATATATATATATATATGCGTGTGTGTGTGTGTGTGTGTGTGTGTGTGTGTGTGTACACACAAATATATATTGTCCTTTCTCCTTCGTGCTGCCGATAAACTCCTACCGACCGAAAGTAGCCATAAAATATGGGCAAAGAAAAATCCCCGTCTTGCAAGCACCCTTTGCACCGTGAAACACATTTTGAGCGGATGCTATTGGGAGAACACCGTTGTAAGTGGAGACCCGACCAGATCTTTGCAAAAATTGCTACCTAGACTGAGCTGCTAAGGGTCAAGACTAATAAATACTACTCACCACCAAAGAGTATAAAAGCTCCCAAGGAAAAACAATTATAGGGGACTAGTTTTTCTTTTTTGCATTCAGCCTCAGACTGAGAGATGTTTTTTGACCTGAGGAGAAGATTTGTCTTCCCACTTCCACCAGGAATACAAAAACAATCATCGTGGTCGAACTCACAGTGTTCTGGGAGAACAGACCCGATATTTTACACCATGTAAAGAAATCGAAATATCAGGAGTTAGTCGAGGAGGCCCTTGTCAGAGGATGATGAAGTGAGGCCTCATTTCCCAACTTTCCAGCTATGTCAGCGCGCTATATTCTGTTCTGTATTTTTCACTTTCCCCATAAATAAATTTCTTTATCT
>NC_068996.1:437073-439150 GCF_001194135.2 Octopus bimaculoides | reverse complement strand
GTGTGTGTGTGTGTGTGTGTGTGTGTGTGTGTGTGTGTGTGTGTGTGTGTGTGTGTGTGTGTGTGTGGTTGGATATGAGTGCACATAAGTTTGAATATCAAATGTTTAACAAAGTGAAAGGTAGATATTAAGAGATTCATCGTTCCAGGTAAAGGATGTGGGTTTATGAGAAAATTGTGAAATAAAAACATTTGTCTGTATTTAATGTTGTTGTTTGTGGTGGTATTAGAAGTGATAGCAGCAATAATGGAGATGGTGGTGGTAGAGGCAATGACGCCGATAATGGTGGTGGTGGTGGTGGTGGTGGTGGTGTATATTCGTAAAGATGTATATTTGGTATTGAATACATACGTGATAGTTACTTTCTTACTGGTCGTACGCATATATTTTGTGTATACAGACTGTGTAGAGACGGTATTTTGTACACGCATGAATGCAAATCCATGCTAGTTAGCACTTCTATGACATTTTATACTTATTAACATTTGTATGTACATAAATGTGGGTACTGAGTCGTTACAATTATTAGTGGTTTGTTGTGACGTAAGAAATTAATTCAGGAGAAAGACAGAATCTTAGAATAATAACAAAGTATTATAACAGACGATAGATGTTCGTTTGTTACGCTTTTTATGCCTAAACGTTTTTTCAGACGATTTGCCAGATAGATATTTAGCTTAGACCGTTAGATTGAGAGGTATACACATGTACATATGTACAATGAAAAATCTATGGCATTAACTTGTGTACAGTGGATTTCAACTCGCCAGGATGTGACCCATACACTCTTACATCTGTATCATCCTCTGTGACACATTTAGAACGAGACAAGCAGCAACATATGATGAAATCACATTTAACTGTTGTTGACTTAGGTTTAATCTTGAGTCGCATCTTTTTAGTCAGTCCGACAGATATTTTCTTCCTCCCAATTTCAATCGTTAACCTGGTCTACATACACATATGCCAGCGTTGGGAGACTTGAAAGAAGTTTAGCCGTGTTTATGACCGGGTTCACAAGCTGCATCTCACCACCAGGTGTTGTCCTTATTGAAGTACTAGACTCCCAACGGTATCGCTCACCTAGTGATTGTACCTTGCAAGCCAGCCACCACGATAAGGAACGAGCTGCACGAGACTATGTTCCTATCACAAAGATCATGCACGCGCACGCCCCTCCCTCCACACACACACACACTTATGAAGTTCGGTCTACTGTACAAAACACTGTGCAAGTGCCTTTGCTACAACCTCGATTTAATTTTCCATCACTCACAGGTATAGTGTATGTGTGTATGTGTGTGTAACTGGACTCTTTCGTCACTTTGAAGGTTCAGCAAGACACAACTATAAATAAGAATCATCCTTCGGGCACCTGTGTGTTGAGTCAAAGCTGTAGACTTCCAATAGCATTTCCCTTCCTGTGTCCCGTCGTTGCTGTTCCTTTTGTTTCTGAATTCACGAAGAAAACTGTATGACGGTGTCGGTATTGGTATCTTGGTGGGGTGAACAACATGAATGATGGATATTATTACACTGGGTTTGTTTTGTACAGTGTTTGTCCTACTCGTCCTTAAAATTTGTATTTGTCTCGTTCAACAAATGTCACGGACACGGTCGATATCAGGATGAATGGTTTGTATCAACTTACTTTCTCTTAGATGGGCAACAATAGAGCTGACAGGCCTCATCATTTAAAATGCCATTCAAGGTATTTTCCTAGCATCGCACCAATCCTATCATTAAAACAACTAACAGAATATATATATGTATGTATGCATGTTCGTATGTATGCATGTATGTATGTATGTAAGTATGTATATATGTATGAATGTATGTATGTATATATGTATGTATACATGCATGTATTTATGTATGTGTGTATGCATGTATGTATGTATGTATGTATGTATATATGTATGTATGTATGTATGTATGTATGTATGTATGTATGTATATATATGTATGTATGTATGTATGTATATATGTGTATGTGTGTATGTATGTATGCATGTATATATGTATGTATGTATGTATGTATGTATGTATGTATGTATGTATATATATGTATGTATGT
>NC_068996.1:434647-435455 GCF_001194135.2 Octopus bimaculoides | reverse complement strand
TCTCTCTCTCTCTCTCTCTCTCTCTCTCTCTCTCTCTCTCTCTCTCTCTGTATATATATATTATGTAGGTAAGTAGGGTAAAATCCCAGCTGTTTCCATTTGAAGCACATTTGTACATTCCATTATTTTAATTCCAGTTGCTCTCGTTGTTGTATCGATGTATTATTTAATTCTTTGTCTAGAGAATTTCTTATAAGAATTACCTTATAGGACTCTCTAACGTGTAAAATTCAATAATTTCTTTTAAGAAATGAAACATAACGGCGAATAAATATTAAATACCCATAAATTTTGCAACTTGCTGTTTTGTTATAAATACATGCGACTGTGTACACCCACACACACATACACTACTATTACTACTACTTCCCTATCTATCTCTCTCCCTCACTTGTTCTTCATCCTTTCTGTTTTTCTTTCCCACCGTTTCCCTATTCTCTCCTCTTCACCGTTCACTCTCTCTTTCACTCTTCCTCCTTGACCCTCTGGTCGCTGACACGTGACGAAAGGGATTCTTTCTTTCTATCCGCTGGCTTCTTATAGAGAAGACGTGATTTTTCTGTCTCTTGTCTCTTCTCTCATTCACGTCTACTAGCGTTCAAGAAATAATAATTTTTCTATCGTCTTGGCCTAACAGCCCTTATTGTTTGTTTTTACTGTCTCACTGTTCTGTTTTTGTTAACACTTTCACCCTCCGCAAAAATTTCCAAATTTTATTTAATTTGCTTTGCGGGAAGGACTGTTCCAACGAAGTCGCGTATTGTCCTTGGTTTCAAAACGCGGAGTAGATGGAGCAGGGACAACTGAT
>NC_068996.1:429219-434484 GCF_001194135.2 Octopus bimaculoides | reverse complement strand
TGTGTGTGTGTGTGTGTGTGTGTGTGTGTGTGTGTGTGTGTGTGTGTGTGTGTGTGTGTAAATATCTATAAAGACACAAACACACGTATATACATACACACAGACAGATATATATAATTACGTAAGAAAATGGAGAGATTCAACGGATATGAGTTAATTTATTAACATTTTTGATAATGCCTACAATTGTTTCAATTCACACTCTATACAATTTACAAACATATAGGATAAAATAAGTTTGCATTTCGAATATTTAAAGTAAAATATTTTCAGGGCCAATGAACATTAAGAAAACTACATGTTGAGCAATTGAGATTCTCCAACAGTCTGTCTACTTTCAAAATTGGCATCAGGAAAAGCTTGTATAGTGATTCTCCGTGGAGATAAGAAGTATATTCAATAAAAAGTGATGTGATGGACAAGAGCTTCAGCCAAACTCACCAAAACTGGGGCCCTCAGTACCTATTCTGAAGAAAGTAACATCATTGGAACCGGTAAAGGAGGCGTAATATTAGTTGAGAATGTTTAGATAAAGGATTAAGACAGCCAGAGTATTTGATAGAATATCTTGTGTTGCTGCGTTGTCTATATGTATAACTATTTATAGAATACACGGCAGTAACAGTAATCCTTACATATGTATCTTGATCAGAACCACTTATATGAAATCTTCTTGTTGACTATCTCAGTAAACTTCGTCGTTATCATGGTGACTTTAAGAGATACATTGCACCATTCCCATGAAATGTTTATAATTGCGGGAAATTTTTATTCTTCCACCACTTAGGCGAACGTGTGAGCCAGGTTGACTTTACCCTCACCAGGAAACGAAATAGTGTGAATGTTGTCCATACTGAGCTGTTCGTCGGTGTGGAATATAACATTCAAGACTAACTAGCGATGTTTGGCGTCGGAGTAAGAGCTAGTAAGACTCAAAAACAAGAATCCCGGAGAAACTGAAAGATTCCTTGACTACAGTGTTCTGTATAGTATGAATCAGGCATGAGGTGTTCCAGATTTCAATGCAATGAGTCAGTGTAAATCAAATTGTCGCTGGTGAAATGTGTGTGCGTAATGATATGGTGTAGGGGTCGTACTGACGACAAAAGACAGGGAAATTCCATCACGAATGAAGGGACTATTTTAGAGAGAGAGACTACTCCAGGTCGAAGTAACAGAAGGATCAGTTATTGAAATTCACAGCTTTCAGCCTAAATAGCTATTAAGAATATGAAAGGTGGGAATACATTTAGGATAGCCAGTGATTCTGTATTTATCTGGTGAAATAGTATACGCTATAGCCAACCGCACAGTTAGTGGCATTGTAAGTACAAACCATATCACTGTCACCTGCTACAAGGACAAATGAGATATTCAAGAAAAGAACGGGGTCTTTTCTGTTTGGCTGCCATTTTTCAATTTCTTCAATTTTCATTCCAATTGATTTCACATTTGATGTATTGATGTAATTCTGTATGGTAATCATTGACAGGAAATTCATTTTCACCATAAATTAATAAATAAAGAATTAATAGCTTTTAAAGTTTGCAAATTTAGGGTAATTTAGGGTAATTTCGGCCAATTTAAAGCCACAGACATATAGTTGCCTGTTTCCTTAGTAACAAGCTAAATTGGTACGGAGCTGCTTATCCACGTAGACATTTTTGCTTATTAAATGCTTAAAACACAGGTAGTCGCGAGATTTGCTAAAAATAATAGCTAAATAGGCCTTAAATCACGCACCATTTTTTTTTTTGCATAATTGTATGAATTCCTTTGTGTAATATACAAATTCGCTGAACTTTATTGAAAATTCCCAAAATTAAAAAAAAATATTATGTGGGGGGTTATATTGCGTGCGTAAAGCAGAATTCCACCACTATTTCATTTGTAATGTTATTATCAGTACGAATATGCTTGATGCACGTTCGAACTGGGGAACAAGCTACTCACTGCGTTTTGTCACGGAGAATATATCTCGCTCGTTGATAAATGGTACGTATACACCTAGATCAGTTGGCAGCGCCACCTACCTACACTGTGAGATGCTAGCATTTCGGAGTAGTTATTTCCTCTTCGGTCACAGACACTAGGCAGACGACGCTACGATCTGATTGAAGAGATTGATTCTCTTATACTTTTACAGTCACCATACAGTGACGCTGCGAACTGATCTAGGCATATACACACCATTTGCCAACGAGCGAGATACACTCTCCGTGACAAAATGCAGTGAGTAGCTTGTTCCCCAGTTTGAACGTGCATCAAGCACGCTCGGACTAATAATAACATTACAATTATATTTATCACTGCTTAGCGCTCCTTTTTCGTAATATTTAATTTGTTTAGAGTTGACAACACGTGCAGTCACGCACAAAATGACAGCTTCCAAATCCTGTTTTCTGACTGGGTAAAAATGATCAAACTTTAAACCTTTATAGCTTTTCACAAAAATGTTTCTAGGGAAATTGAATTAGCTCAAGAGGTTCAGCGTAAAAAATTACATCAATACATCAACTTTAAAATTTTCACAGGTGCAGCCAAACAAAAGATCCAAAAACGGGAACAGAGGCAGGATATTGATGGAACATTTTGTAAAAATTGTAGAAACTGTTATAATACAGCTATTTAAAAAGAAAATTAGCTTAGATGCTATTTAGTTTGGATTTGTCTTACTATGGGAACCTCCTTTGACCTATTCTTAATGAGATAATTTCAAGAGAAATTCTTAGCCAGTAGCAAGCCGTAATATCTAGCATTCATTGACCTGTAGAAGTAGGTTGACAGAGTTTCACGCTTTATAGTATGGCGATAATAAAACTATATCTATATAAATGGCTTATGAGAGTTATGCAAGCAATACACAGGTGTCTCGTACGTATCGTTAGCAATGTGAGAATAGTCAGCGAGTTTAGTAAGTAACTTAGCATACTAGAAGTTGTCCATCACGGATTAGATTTAGGCAGACTATTACTTATCATAAACCATCAACATGTCGACGGCCTCAACTATGCTAGTTCATATAGCCTAATCTGTTGAGGAACCAGAAGAAATGTTTCAAACACAGGAGCAGAAACATAGAATCTAGATATCTAAAAGTATATCTAGTGGAGACAAAGGTTTTAATAAGAAAGAATATGGAACCGTGTTGTCATCTTGGAAGTTGCTTTGCTCGATATTCAGAAAAGTCGTATATAGAATATGAGAAGATAATTTGTGCAATGAATGTAGTAGATATCAGCAAAACCACTTCGAAATATTAGTATTTTGTTATTATTCACACACACACATACACACACGCACACACACATTTATACACACACATATACACACGCATATATATATATATATATATATATATATATATATATATATATATATATATATATATACAAACACATACACACACACACACGCACATACACACACCCGCACACACGCACACATGCGCACTCGAACACACACATGGACACACATTAATTCCCAAATTGAAAGAGTGGGACGGGTAAAATCCAGGTTACACATGCTTCATCTTAGCTAGCTGATCCTCTGATGTAATAATTACTCAACGAAGGTTACTCAACTTAGCTAATCCTTAAGCTGAGAATATCTTAATTACGGAGACTATCTTAATCACGGTATTCTTTAATTAAGGAGGTTACATTGTCGTTTGGTATTTCCAAGTTAACTCACTGCAGATGTGAATTGAAATGAACAGCAGAGCCTGAAGAACGGAATAAAAGAAAACAACAAACGCTCAAGAAGTAAGAAAGAGAAGACTGAGATCATATATATGGGAATGAGAGTCGTATGAGGTTCATAAAAATGAAGAAAAGGAGAAGTGGAAGAAATAGGGGTTAATAGGAGCAGATAGTTGGTGCCGGCAAGGAGAAGGAATAATTATCATATTTAACTGAAATGGGTATAGATAGAGCCTAGCTGAGCCCGAGGTACTGAATTCTTAGCGGATACTTGGAGCTAGTGCAGTTGGCCGTTGGTATACGTTACATTATACATACACACTCACGCATCCACACACATATACGCACACACGCTTCACACTCGTAATATCAAAATAAGTATATATATATATATATACGCGCATGCTCAAACACACACAGACACACACACACAGACACACACAGACACACACACACACATACACTCACATACACACATTTATATATGCAGAGAGAGGGAGAGAGATCTACATGTATGGATGTATGCATGCATCTATTCACCCATCCATACATACATATGCATGCATGCACACATACATACATACATATATACATACATACAATATATACAATATTTATATATTTATTACCCACAAGGTAATAGAGGGGACAAACAAGGACAAAGGGGTTAAATCGATTACATTGACCTCAGTGTTTAACTGGTACTTAATTCCAAAAGGATGAAAGGCAAAGTCGACCTCGACAGAGTTTGAACTCAGAACTTAACGGCAGACGAAATATCGCTAAACATTTCGCCCAGTGTGCTGATTCTGCCTACAACCGCAGTTGTATCCCTTAGATAATTTCTAAATTTCATTTCTACAGTTTTTTTGTTTTTTTTTACCTATATTTAGATATTTGTTTCTCCTCTAGGCACAAGACCCGAACTTTTTGGAGAGGGTGCCAGTTGATTAGATCGACCCAGTATGCAATTGGTACTTAATTTATCGACCCCAAAAGGATTAAAGGCAACGTCGACCACGGCGAAATTTGAACTCAGAACATTAAGACCACTAAGTATTTCGCCCAGCGTGCTAACGTTTCTACCAGCTCACCGCCCAGTAGGTTCATATTACGATACTGATACGTAAAATTTTTTATTAGAATTCATTTATGAATTATTATAAAAAATGCTGGCTGGCTTGGCTATGTGTTAAGCAGTTTGTTTCCCAACCACGTGGTTCCAGGTTCAGTCCCATTACATTGTACCTTGGGCAAGTGTCTTCTATTATAGCGGCTGTCTAAACACAGTTTTGTGAATGGATTTGGTAGACGGAAACTGAAATAAGCCCATCGTGTGTGTGTGTGTGTGTATATATATATATATAATATTATTAGGGACAAAATCCAAAATTACAGGTAAAAAACTCAATTAAAATCAATTTATAAAAAATTAAAATTAAATTGAGCCTTATAGATAAAGTATATATAAAATATATATAGTTTTAGGGAAAATAACCAATTTTCAAGAACTCATCGATGAAAATCCACTATCACATATAGAAAAATTAATATTGTGCTTTTA
>NC_068996.1:426334-428628 GCF_001194135.2 Octopus bimaculoides | reverse complement strand
ATATATGGGAGAATGTACGAAAAAACAACAACAACAGACGAGGACAGGTGGTGTAAACAATGACGCTCGGGAATACGGAAAGTCTTTAACGTTTCCAGCTACGCTCTTCAACAGAAAGAATGCGGAGACAAGGAGAAAAGCAGGGAGAAAAAAATTGAATAGTGTTCGGTCAACGGTCAATCATACTATGGTATATATATATATATATATATATATATATATATATATATACACGTATTCTTTTATTCGTTTCAGTCATTTGACTGCGGCCATGCTGGAGCACTGCCTTTAATCGACACCAGGACTTATTCTTTATAAGCCTAGTACTTATTCTATCAGTAACGTTTGCTGAACCGCTAATGTTATGGGAACGTAAACCCACCAACATCGGTTGTCAAAGCGATAGTGGGGGAACAAACACAGATACACCAATACATACATATAAATATATATTACGACGGGTTTCTTTCAATTTCCATTTATTAAATCTACTGACAAGGCTTTGGTTAACCTGAGGCTATAATGGAAGACACTTGCCCAAGGTGTCACGCAGTAGGACTGAACCCGGAACCTTGGGGTTAGGAAGCAAGCTTCTTACCACTCATCCACGTTGTTTCAGCAACAGCTCTATGTGGGAGTATTCATGTGGAATACGATTAATTCCTGTTGGAACTTCCAGAATTCTCTAGATATACGATGTACATTATCGGTCCCGGGGACACAAACAGAAACCAAAGGAGGATTTTTTTGGGTGTATTGCCCAAAAGTTTCGAGAAAAATGTTATGTAAGGTGAGAATCGCAATTCATAACAAATGCATACGTTTTGACGTATTCTAATTTTGTTGCAGCAGACAGTATGCATATGAAATAGTTATGCTGTTAAAAACCTTGGTCCCGATTTTTTTTTTTTTTTTTTTTTGGTGTCGGCTCGGTTAGAAAGGGTTTGCCAGGGCAACTAGGACAACATTCTTGCATCCGCCACTGTAAACACATAAAATTACAACAATAACAATAATAACTATAAAAATAACAATAACAAACTCGAGGAGACATTCGAGGTACTCATAGTAGTAATAAAATATTTTTTAATGTAATAAGAAAATCTTGAGTGATAGTGATGGTTGAAAAAGTAGCTTTCATTCTGTTTTAAACATGGATCAATTTATTTGTTTGTAAAAAGAAAACTGAAGCAAGGGAAATAATTCTTCGAAACAGGGGACGTAACTGCTGCCAAATGTTCGTGGTACCCCACTTGTAAATATCAGTCAAACCTCTCTAAGGTACTGAGTTATTTTGAGGGACACATTAATTATGTTGAAATTATACAACGCCTGTAAAAAATATACGTGCTAGTCTCGGCTGCAAGAAAGAAAATGAACGTGTCCATTAATAATAATATATATATACTCTCTTTTACCTGTTTCAGTCATTTGACTGCGGCCATGCTGGAGCACCGCCTTTAGTCAAACAAATCGACCCCAGGACTTATTCTTTGTAAGCCTAGTACTTATTCTATCGGTCTCTTTTGCCGAACCGCTAAGTTACGGGGACGTAAACACACCAACATCGGTTGTCAAGCGATGCTGGGAGGACAAACACAGACGCACGAATATACACACATACATATATATATATACCTATATACATATATACGACAACCTGTGTATATATATATGTGTGTGGGGGGGGGTGTATACGACAGGCTTCTTTTAGTTTCCTTCTACCAAATCCATTCACAAGGCCTTGGTCGGCCCGAGGCTATAGTAGAAGATACTTGCCCAATGTGCCACGCAGGGGGACTGAACCCGGAACCATGTGGTTGGTAAGCAAGCTACTTACCACACAGCCACTCCTGCGCCTATAGATGTATTACTTTTCAAATTACATTTTCGGCCAGTTAACTTGGGATTCCTTAACGACAATCTAACCTTCATATAATTAAGGTATTTTTGGCCAGGTGAGTAGCTAGCTAATTACTCCTCGTTGAGTAATTATTATGTCAGAGAATCCGCTAAGCTAAGAAACATATGTAGTTTGGATTTTATCTGCCTCATTCCCTTCATTTGATTTTTTATTCACATACATGGCAAGCCCCGCTGCTAACAGTGAGCTGTAACACATTTTTCAGCATATCAAACTTCAATATGGGGAAAATTCTGCAACCTTTGATGTCAAATTATAGTACTTTCTAAAATTGTTTTTTATACCTATCACGGACTGATCGAAAGTTACTAGCTTCCTACACCTAGACTCTTGGATCTTACAATTACATATCAATTATATATATATACAT
>NC_068996.1:419448-421250 GCF_001194135.2 Octopus bimaculoides | reverse complement strand
TATATATAGGAGGGGCTTCTTTCAGTTTCCATCCACCAAATCTACTTCAAAGGATTTCGTCGGCCCCGAGGTGCCACGCAGTGGGACTGAACTCCGGAACCATGTGGTTGGTAAGCAAGCTACTTAACACAGAGCCACTCCTGCACCTATATATATATATAAATATATACGATGGGCTTCCTTTCAGTTTCCGTCTACCAAACCCACTCACAAGGCTTTTTTTCTGAAAGTTATGACCTTGCAAAATCAGTGGGGTACAAAACTATATTTTTCAATTCAAAAACATAATTCACTCTCTCAGGGGAGGTAACTCTTGCCATGACTTTAAAATAACAAGCGTTTATGTATTATCTCCCTTTCAAAACCCTGCAGATAATGGCAGAATCGTACCCCATCGACTTTGGAAGGTCATAACTTTGAGAAAAATGAATATTTTTTAATGAAATTTTCTATACAGATATTATTTATTATGGAGATTCCGAAATTTGCGGTGAAAGTGTGTTGGAACGGGGGTAGGGGGACAATATTGACGGCTATTTTAGAAGACACCTGCCCAAGATGCCACACAGTGGGACTGAACACGGAAGCATGTGGTTCGTAAACAAGCTACTTAACACACAGCACTCTTACACCTATATATATATATAAAATGAGCTTCTTTCAGTTTCTGTCTACCAAATCCACTCACAAGGTTTTGGTCGGCTCGGGGCTATAGTAGAAGACACTTGCCCAAGGTGCCATGCAGTGGGACTGAACCTGGAAACCATGTGGTTGGCAAAACAGCCACTTCTACACCTATATATGTATATATAAGATGGGCTTCTTTCAGTTTCCGTCTACCAAATCCACTCACAAGGCTTTGGTCGGACCGGGGCTATAGTAGAAGACACTTGCCCAAGGTGCCACACAGTGGGACTGAACCCGGAATCATGTGGTTCGTAAGGAAACTACTTAACACACAACCACTCCTACACCTATATATATATATATATATATATATAAGATGGGCTTCTATCAGTTTCCGACTAACGAATCCAATCACAAGGCTTTGGTCAGCCCGAGACTATAGTAGAAGACATTTGCCCAAGGTGCCAGAAACAGGGAGCAAGTTGTGGTGAAAGAGTGCAGCAGTGTTCGCCACCAACCCCTGCCGGAGCCTCCTGGAGCTTTAGGGGTTTTCGCTCAATAAACACTCATAACGTCCCCGTCTGAGAATCGAAAACCGCGATCCTATGTCCGCGAGTCCACTGCCCTAACCACTAGGCCATTGTGCCTCCACAGAAACAGGGAGTAAGTTGTGGTGAAAGAGTACAGCAGGGTTCGCCACCATCCCCTGCCGGAGCCTCGTGGAGCTTTAAGGGTTTTTGCTCAATAAACACTCATTACGCCCCGGTCAGGGAATCGAAAACCGCGATCCTATGACCGCGAGTCCACTGCCATAACCACTGCGCCATTGTACCTCTACAAACCCAACATTAACCCATGATTAACACTCACAATAAACCCCTTCATCTTGAATACTGATCCTGTTTAATCTCTGCCCTCTCCCCATCACAGCAAAGCCTAAGCCTTAGTTCAAACTTTGATCTCTTACCTAACTAATCTCTCTAAAAACATTTCACGAATCCCCAAGCTAACCCTAATAGGGTCTAAATTCTGAACCCCAATCTATCCTAATATGAAACCCTACACAAGTTTGAGTGAGGCCGTTGCCAGTACCGCCTGGTTGGCCTTCGTGGGATTTTCGAGCGAGATCGTTGCCAGTGGCCCTAGACTGGCTCTTGTGCGGGTGGCACATGAAA
>NC_068996.1:415742-417760 GCF_001194135.2 Octopus bimaculoides | reverse complement strand
TATATATATATAAGATGGAATTCTTTCAGTTTCCGTCTACCGAATCCACTCACAAGGCTTTGGTCGGCCCGAGACTATAGTAGAAGACACCTGCCCAATGTGCCACGCAGTGGGACTGAACATGGAACCATGTGGTTTGTAAGCAAGCTACTTAACACACAGCCTCTCCTACACTTATATATATATATATATCTCATGGGCTTCTTTCAGTTTCCGTCTACCAATTCCACTCACAAGGCTTTGGTTGGTCCGAGGCTATATTAGAAAACACCTGCCCTAGAAATATCGCCCCGATCCAGGCGCATTTGCCATACCTGCACTCGAGCGATTATCACATTTTCTTTGTGAACAGCCATGAACTTAATGTGAGTGAGGAATGTTCGCTCATCGCTGGAGGCCAACGCAACGAACGTCCATGTGGCATTTATTCTAAGGGCCTCGTTGCAGCATTCGAGAAGCTCAAAGACTACGCCTTTACACCTATGTCCAATGGCTTGTTTCTAGTCTGAACATCTCGACTCAATACAAAGCCCACTCTTCGCTAGACCCAGCTGCGAGAAGACGGGGTGGCGGACCTTTTCGGATGAGACTTTTATAGGAGTTGCCTGTTGCCAGATATTCCAATGGGCCGTGACGTCTACAAAGCAAAGCAAGGGTTACAGGCAAAAAATGATCAACGAATAAAATTGTAATTGCTAGTGGAAGGAGGATTCTCAAATTCGCGAACATTACGGTAGAGAAAGCATTGACAGACAATAGACACACTTCTGCTTCCTATTTCTCTACTTCTTAATCTCACAAACGAGGTTGAAATAAACCTTTGAACCACACATGAATAACAGCAGATATCGGAGATATATTCTCCATATACGGCAATGGATATTATCATGTAACCACTAGTCGTTTTCATGATGTAGACGTAATATCTTTACCCATAATGCGTAGCAGGAAATCACTATATCCTGTGGTTAACAGTAGAACTAAATGTGGCCCTTCCTTGGTTACATTTCTCCTACTATAGAAGGGAATAGGGCATGAGTAGTAGCTGTGAGACGAGCAAGGTGAGCCTATATTGAAGGAATCGTGTACGAAAAAGAAGACAAAGAGACAACTAACCCAATAGCCCTAACCCAATAGCCCTAACCCAATAGCCCTAACCCAATAGCCCTAACCCAAAAGCTTACCCAAACACATGCACACGCATACATAGAAACGCACAACACACACACATGTACACGCATACATAAGCACTACATACACATGCAGATAAATACATACATTATATATATATATATATGTATATATATATTTACACATATGGCCTTCTTTGGTTACATTTCTCCTATTGTAGTAGGGAATGGGGCCTGAGTAGTAGCTGTCAGACGAGCAAGGTGAGCCTATATTGAAGTAATCGTGTACGAAAAAGAAGACAGAGAGACAACTAACTTAATAGCCCTAACCCAAAAGCTTACTCAAACACACACACACACATACATACATACATATAAACCTTCATCTTCAATACTGATCCTGTTTAATCTCTACCTTCCTCATCACCACAAAGCCTAACTCCTAGTTCAAAATTTGATCTCTTACCTAAATAATCTCCCTAAAAACCGTTCACGAATCCCTAAGCTAACCCCTAATATGGTCTAAAGCCGGAAACCCCAATCCTAACAACAAACTCTCAACAAAATAAGAAAAACTATTTACCTTTGGCAATCTGCCCCCTATAATACAAAACATGATATGCAAAAAACGAGCAAAATATCAAACAAGGACCACTCTCTGAGTGGTCGGCGTTAGGAAGGGCCTCCAGCTGTAGAAACTCAGCCAGATCAGATTGGAGCCTGGTGTAGCCAACTGGTTTCACCAGTCCTCAGTCAAATCGTCCAACCCACGCTAGCATGGAAAGCGAACGTTAAACGATGATGATGATGATGATGATAATAGGTAGAGAATGTGTTTTGGAATGTGGGTAGGGGACAATATAGACGGCTATAGTAGAAGACACTTGC
>NC_068996.1:406666-415642 GCF_001194135.2 Octopus bimaculoides | reverse complement strand
CCTCAAAAATTGGGATTTCGGATTTGACCGAATAAGATGATGTGGATGATGGGAGCGGTGGTGGAGATAAACGTGGAATGACGTTGGCTTGCAAAATAACTCTGTCACTATTCTGCCTCCAGAAAACTTGACTTTTGTGTCCAAAAATTCAACGCTAGTTTCTGAAAAACTAGACGTAAATATTATGTTGGACTTAAAGCCATAGTGTCTAGCATAACAGTCACAGAAATGCAAGAAGTTCATTAAACTATCCTGTGATCCTTCCCAGACAAAAAATACGTCGTCAATGAACCGTAACCAGAGTATTGGTTCATGACCATGAAGGGATTTGAATGTCTTCAGTAACTTTGTCTCAAAATTTGTCATAAAGACATTAGCGAAATTAACTGCCATGGGGGTACCCATGGCGCAACCCTTCGTCTAGTGGTAGAATCTTTGTCTTAACTGCATTGTGTTACTTTCTAACATAAACCTCAATAATCTACAGAGTAAATTTGATGGAATACTTTTATTTGACCGCTTTTCAAAGGTATCCATGCATGCTTCTACCCCTTCACCTTTCATGACCCTGGGATTGTTAGTGTAAAGATTCATCTAAGATATGAGACACTTAGATAATCCTTAAGATACAACGAGAAATGAGAAAGCAAGTGTGTCCTAACCATAAAGAGATTAATTCCTCTAACCATGCTATCATTCGTCGTATTATATCTCAAATGTCACCAACAACAAATCTCAGGTGTGACTCACGAACCTTACGTTGAATCTCTTTCCCTCATTAATGAAGACAGATATTGCTTTCGTAAAACCAACTCTACTGAAGAGCTGTTCTTTTATATATCTTGCAGAAGATCTTTCTCTTAAGAGACAGCTGTTGGGTCCCTTGTTATTACCTTCGACTACAGCCAGACAACCTCCTGGGGAAAAAGACTTCCCTTGATGGCTGCACTATTTTTCGTCCGTTGACACCGTGGTTTCCTGCTATTAACACTATTACCACGTGTGCTGATAGTTCTTTCTTTGGACCACATTTTATCAACTCTGCTATGCCCCAGGTTACGGTTTTGCACACTCTTAATCCAATACCTTAATGAGTTACCTTTACCTCCACAGACACTCACTCCCATGCAAATGATACCATACTTTGTTCTACTCAATCTTTCAGCACACACATGTGAAACTGCTTGCTAAATATTTCAATAAAATCTGAACTGAATCCTATCTAACAGAACATCAAAAATCAAAAAGCAAACCGCAAAGTTGTCTCCTTCTTCAGCACAACTGCACAATCTCTACACATATCAAGAAAATAGTTTAACATCTCTTTTTCCAGCCAAACATTACGCAATTAAAGGTATTGAAGATCATTGCTGCAAATGCTACGCTTGACTACAATAGAGGATCTCTTCCTGGCTTATGCACATCCCCAATATGGCTAACACTGTGACACAAAGACTGTCTCCATATTCTTAGCAAGAAAGTACTTCAACTTCCAACAACAAAGTTCACTTAAGATCCAAACGTACTTCTTAATCTTGATTCGATTGAGGGATGTGTTGCCGTTCATAAGAATCTTATTATCTCCGGCTAACAAAAGCGTCGACTCCTCTTTCTGCCTTTTTGACGAATATTCACGTGACATCTGTTCCTCATAAATGATTGGTCTCATACAGCCTCTACTCAATCACTTTCAACTCAATAGTCTTCTATTCTTGTCACCTACACTAACAACAAATCATTTCTTCTCCAGAACATCAACTATCTTGAATTATACCATCCATGTACAAGTGTTTCTTGCACTCCTCAGATTACAAACCAAATACAAAGACGAATACAAGAAAATTTTACAGCTTCTTTCTCCAGATTCTATCAACAAAATATAGTTACATCTAAAGAAAACCTTTAAGTAGAGCTCTGGGTAACGAAGTAATATTCGTTCACACTATTCCCGTCTTCTTCATTACCTATGAATTTGAGGTATTGTGGATGAAAAATTGTTTTCTGACATTTGCAGAATTTTCGTTGGACTGAAACTTTCCGTTATGACGCCAAGGAATTGGCTTTTGTTATTGATTCATCAAATTGAGAAATATGAATTGCTTTGAAAAGAGAATTTCTGAAATGTTTCTATCATGACGTAATAATGCTTAAAGTTGATTTATATGTTCTGTTTCAGCCGAGTCAGACATTGGAATTTGTAGACGTCTTTGTATTTGGTTTGCAAGATTCTTTATGTGAATTCGCGTGTTGAAACAAATTTTGTTGTGTCTAACGAGGGTCATTACGCCAATATTGGTAACACATCACTAGTTCAGTTGTTCTTCTTTATTAGTCAATTGGTTAAATTAATCAATCGCTTAATTGTTGGTTAAACACTCAGTCGTTTGTTTTATTTTTGTTTTCCCCAAAGTTCTTTCGTTAGCATTTAGAGGCCGCGTTTGTCTGTTGTTTTAATAGCATTTTAGAATGTTTAATGGCATCAAGCAATATTTATATGTATTTGGACATATTCTAATGAATTAAATTTCATTTTGCAATATAATCTAACCGAAATTTAACTAATTATAGCTCTTCAAATATGGAAGTGTCTAAAGTGCATTTGAGGCACATAATGCTTTATGAGTTTAAAAATGGAACTCTGCAGCTGAAGCGACTCGAAACATACACTCAGCTTGTGAAGAAGAGTGCCTAAATGAAAGAACTTGTAGAAGATGGTTTGTAAAATTCAGAATAAGAGATTTCAGCCTTGAAGATGAGGCTCGAACAGGACGTCCATTGAGTTTGAAGACAAGCTCCTTTTGGCAGAACTTGAAAAAAATCTGCATTTTCAATTGAAGAATTGGCAGGCAAGATTTCTTAGAACCATACAACTGTTCACCGCCATCTTCAACACCTTGGAAAGGACCCAAAACTCGGAAGATGGATGCTTCATTTGTCTGAAATCAACCGCAAATCCCAAGTGGGCATTTATTTTTCTCTTTGTTCTCGTGAACACATCTCACCTTTTTGGACAGACTGGTGACCAATGATGAAAAATGTCTCTTCTATGAAAATGTTAAGCGTCGTAGACATTGGCTTGGTGAAGGGAAAAAGGTCCAACCACAACCGAAAAGGGAACTCCATGCAAAGAATGTTCTTTTCTCTGTTTGGTAGGATTGTAAACGAGTCACCCACTTTGAGTTGTTGTTTGTGTGTGTTTGTGTGTGTGTGTGTGTGTGTGCGCGCGTGTGTGTGTTCTATGTGTATATTCATGTGTCTGTGTATGTGTCAATACCCAGATGTTTGTGTGCACGCGTATGAAAGTATGTATGTGTGTGTGTGTGAGTGTGTTCTGCTTCCGTGTGTAAGACTGTGTGTGTGATCAAAGCCATTCGAGCCGTATCCATCATCCATTATTTAAGGGTACCTAAGAACGTGTGTATTATAGAATGTGTTTTTTTTTTCCTTTTTTCAAATGTGTGTTTCAAAGCCAAAAGGTTTCACTTGGTTATCATTTCTTGTATAACGAGACAAAAAACAGAACCACTACTGTTTCCACGCCAGCGGTTATAAACTAGGGGAAACAACCCACATATAATTTTATCTGACTTATTTCCCTTTAAATTGTTGAATCTGCTCCGTTTTTTTTTGCTTTTTCCTATTTAAAGGATACAAACGATAAAAATAAATATGTTACTAAATGTAGAAATTGGCAACATGATCTTCCGGATGTTATAGATGAGGTAACTAAAATATTCTGACGTAGCTTGAGAAAAGTGATGAAAGTAGGCAACAAAAAAATGGGAACTAAAAAGGAAAAATGCATTTAGTATTCTCTTTTTTTTTTTTAATTTAAAGCTTCATTGATTCACCAATTCATGAATCTATAATCATGAACAGTGTATAAATGATTAATTATAAGATGCCAAGAATGACATAATTCACCTGCCGAATATAAATTGATTATTTGCTTTGAAATCAAAGGCTTCTGATTATCTTTTATCTGGTCTTTTATCTTACATGTGTTTCAGTCATTGTATTACGACCATGTTGGGGTACCGCAATGAAGTGGGTAGTCGAACGAATTGACACCAGAAATTATGTTTTATACCTGATACATATTTTATCGATCTATTGATAGTTGAAGTGCGTAGTCAATGGGAGACGTTCACATACACATATACATAAAATATATCATTTTTGCACCTCAGTATTTTTTTTCCAGCAACCATGGTCTGATATTTTCCTCATCCATGTTTTAGCACCGAAGAATTTAACAAAATCTTTATTCCAACTTCTGCACGGTTTTCCCCTCCATCTTTTTCCTGGATGTCGTGTCCACTCTATAAATTTGCTATTCCATCTATTGTCCTTTCTTCTAAACCCGTGTTCTACGAAAACTCATTTCAGAGATTTTATACACTTGTTGCCGCTTTTATCCTGTTGTTTCTCCTCTTAATCCATTCTGTTAATCTTCATAATTCTCCTTTCTATAACACCTTCTGTTGATCTTCATTTATTTTCAATGCTCTTCATGGTAGTCCATGTTTCTGTTGCATACGCAATAAGAGGCAGCACACATGGGCAAGTTACTAATCTAGACACATGAACAAGTAACTACTCATGAAGGGATTCAATTTACTAAAGGCAGCTCATCCTAATATATACACGAATTAGCAGCAACATATTTGAATACCACCGGTGGTAGAATCAATCTATCCGTAAATAATTGCCTACTTTCTTGTAAAAAGAACTATGTCGTTTTAAAAGTGATTCCTTTTGAATGGAAATTACTTGTGAAAAACATTTCGCGACACAGATTTACACTATTCATATTCTCGATTGAATATTTCATACACATTGAATATTCAATATTCATATTATACAAATTGGGTATTTCATAAAAAGTCATCAATATTTAAGAAATTAGAAGGCGCAAGGCTTACTGGCTTGGGTATTGAGCTCAAGATCTTATGATCGTGAGTTCGATTCTCAACATTTCATTGTGCTCTTGCGCAAAACATTTTATTTCATGTTGCACCAGTCTACTCAGCTGATAAAAATGAGTTATACCTGTAATTCAAAAAGGTCAGCCCTGTGACATTTTGGGTCACGCTGAGTCTCCCTGAGAACTATGATAAGGATACGCACGTCTGCAGAGCGCTCAGCCACTTGCAGGTTAATTTCATGAGTAAGCTGTTCCGTCGATTGGATCAATCGGAACAGTGGTCGTCGTACGTTACGACTAGATTAACCATTAAGCAAAACAAACACGTACCTGGGGCATCAAGGGAAGGAAGGGGCATCAAAGAAATGGTAAATGGTTTACTGCACAAAAGAAATCAATTTAAACTTGCTGAAAATAACATTCGAGGTGGTTTATATGTTCGGAAATGTGATTTCGATGTGCTCATGGTGTCATAAAGACGTCATGTAAATTTGAACAATCATAAGCAGTTGGGCGGAGTTTATGATTTATTCATGTGTTGCTGGGTATTATTTATGCGTTGTGTGTGTGTGTGCGTGTGTGTGTGTGTGTGTGTGTGTGTGTGTGTGTGTGTGTGTGTGTGTGTGTGTGTGTGTGTGTGTGTGTGTGTCTGTCTGTCTGTGTCTGTGTCTGTGTTTGTGTGTCTGTGCGTCTGTGTGTCTGTGTCTGTGTGTATCATACAGAATGAGGTAACAAATCCAAATCTGTGAGGAGTTTTCAGGACATTTATAATGAAATAGTCTTACAGCTGTTTCTGGGATATTATGGATATCCCTTCATCAGAGACTGTGTGAGAAAATATTTGAGTTTAAATTATTGTGGAAAAGGAGGAGATAGGGAATATAGAAGAGCATAAAAGAATGAAAGTAGAAATAAGGTATATAAAGATATTGTAGTTGCAGTTCCATTATTCGAGGAAAATGGTGTATAGAAGTGGTAAAAAAGTTTCCTGCACACGGAATATAAGTTCCAATAGCAGTTCATGTTTAGTCATTTCAAAATATGGAGCTGTGGAATCAGTGTTACCTGTTCTAAAGGGTTTTGTGATGTGAAGAAGTATTTGGGAATGTTTTGGTAGTATTTGTGGATAGATGGGAGGAAAAAGAGATGTTTATGATTAGAAAGAGGAGATAGGTCAAATTTAAAACAGGAAGGGAAAATGAGAGGAAGAAAGTGAGAAAAAAGAAGAAAAGGAGAGGGAAAAAAGCAAAACGTGAAAAGAGTGAAAAAACTGAAGAAAGGGTGAAAGAAGTGAGGAAAGGAGTGTTAGTTGGTGGTCAAGATAATGTGATAGGAGGGTGGGAGAAGGGTGGGGGAGGGAGAGGAAGAGATGAGAAGGTAAGGAGTAAAAGAATGAGAGATATGTGAGTTGGGGTGATATGACATAGTTGCAGAAAGAGATGGGTGGAGAAAAGGTAAGGATGGGGTGATACTGAAGTGAGTAGTAGTTTTGGTAGTAAAATTTGAAGTGTAAGAAAGAATACAAAGATGTCAAATTACTATAGATAGACGTATGTGATAGGTTAGTGAAAGGTAGGAATCAGAGAGGAGGAAAGAAGGTATAATGACATACGTACGCATACACTCATATACATATACATGTGCGAATATATATACATACATATACACACACATATATAATGACATATACATACGCCTATACATACACATACAAATATATACATGCATGCCCACTTGCATTCGTAAATGTTTTCATAAACGCATATGCGTGCGCATATATATATTTATACATGGACACGCACATACGTGCGCGCAGGTGCACACGTATTTACACTCACACGCATGCGCGCATACAGAATCTTACGTATACATATATACACATATAAACACTTATATATATTTCTATATATATATATGCACGCACACATATATACATACACACACACGCACATATATATACATATATATATGCACATATATATATATGCATATATATATATAAGATTAAATAAATAGAGTTATACGCATGTATTAAATGATTTCTTTTATTTTCGACATATGTTTCGAAGATTACAATTGGTTCATTCCAAGGGAATGAGTGATGTTGAGAAAGATGTAATCTTCTCTTCAGGGAAATGCATAAAAATCAACTCAACCGTAAGACATTACCGAATGTGACAACTGCGAGTAGAGAAGAATGCTACCTAGCTTATTTGAAAAAACCGTTGGAAAATGCAATGCTACGAGACAGTATGTTGGATGAGGAAGGAAGAAAAGGATGAAAAAACGAGAAAATTAGGATAATTTTTGTCCGAATTTTGAATTAAAAAAAAAAAACAAGTGATCAAATGTTATATTTAATTGAAATTTTAATCATAAATGTACTTTCCCTGATTATCTATGAATTCCTTCCATCTATTTACAAGCTTTTTAATCCCATCAATGTAACATTCTTTTAGTTTCAAAGCGAAGAACTCTGAAATGTCAGTTTCAACCCTCCTCCTGGCTTGCGAAAGTTATGTCCCCCAAATGATTTTGTAAACTACGAAACAAATGGTAGTCTAAAGGAGCAAGGTCGGGAGAATAAGGTGGATGAGGAATTCTTTCCCAACCAAGCTCTTCGATCTTCAGTGGTGTGATCTTTGCAGTGTGGGGTTAGGCATTGTCCTGATGAAACATCACTCCTTTTTGACTCCCTAAAGTGGGTCTTTTTTTCTTCAAAGCTTGGTTCAAACGCTCTAATTGCTGACAGTAGACTTGAGCATTGATTGTTGCATTAGGTGGTAACAATTCAAAGTGAATTACTCCTTTGCAATCCCACCAGATGGAGAGAAGAACCTTTTTCCCATGAAGTTCCTTTCGCGGTTTTAGTTGAGCTTTTTCCTTTTTACCAAGCTACTGTTTACGACGTTTAACATTTCGATAGAAGATCCATTTTTCGTCACCAGTCACAGGTCTATCCAAAAAGGGTGAAATGTGTTCACGAGAATGAAGAAAAGAGCAGATGTCAACTCGGGATTTGCAATTGCTTTCGGACAATTCATGAGGTACCCATTTTCCAAGTTTAGGAACCTTTCCAAGTTTAGGAACCTTTCCAAGTTTAGGAACCTTTCCAAGTTTTTGAAGATGACGATGAACAGTTTGAACTAAGCTTTGCTGCCAATTCTTCAACTGATAATGTAGGATTTTCTTCAAGTAATGCCTCAAAGAGCTTATCATCAAACTCAACTGGACGTCGTGTTCGATCTTCATCTTCAAGGCTGAAATCTCCACTTCTGAATTTTGCAAACCATCTTCTGCAAGTTCTTTCATTCAAGCATTCTTTCTCATAAACTGAGTGTATGTTTCGAGTCGCTTCGGTTGCAGAGTTTCCTTTTTTGTACTCATAAAGCATTATGTGCCTTAAATGCTCTTTGGATACTTCCATGTTAGAAAGGGTTTTAATCAAAGAAATTTTAATTCTATTATTCTGTAGAATAATATTTCATTATTATAAATGTACACAAATGCATAAAAATAATTTTAATTTCATTAGACAATCTAAAATACTATTGAATTTCATTCAATTTTAAAAAAGATAAAATCGGACAGAACTTATGGGATGACCTGATATACATATATGGTAAAATTGCCTAAAACTATCGTCTTTATTGTGTGTGTGTATTTATATTTATATGTATGTATGTATGTATGTATGTATTTATGCATGTATGTATGTATGTATGTATGTATGTATGTATGTATGTATGTATGTAGGTATTTATGTATTTACGTATGTGTGTATGTATGTATGTGTGTATTTATGTATGTATGTATGTATGTATTTATGTATGTTATCAATCAGTTTCATTTCTGTATTTCTTGTCCATAGAGAAAGAGCCGGACTCTAACATAGATTCAAGGCTCCTTCATTGGAACTTTTATCAACATCATCTAGGTATTTGTGCATATGTGTGTGTGTGCAGTATTTGGTGTTAGTGTATGCACAGATTTGTATGTTTGTTTTATGGATGCGTTTTTATGTCTAGATGCATGCATATGTATTTATG
>NC_068996.1:403612-404646 GCF_001194135.2 Octopus bimaculoides | reverse complement strand
CAGTTTAATAAGGTACGGTTGGTAACAGGTAAGCTTCTTGTACCAGTATCCAACGATCAGGTCTCTACCCAGTGTATGTATGTATGTATGTATGTATTTATGTATGTATTTATTTATGTATGTATGTATGTATGTATGTATGTATTTATTTATGTATGTATGTATGTATGTATGTATCCATGTATGTATGTATGTATGTATGTATGTATGCATGTATGTATGTATGAATGCATGTATGTATGTATGTATGTATGTATGTATGTATGTATGTATGTATGTATGTATGCATGTATGTATGTATGCGCGCGTGTGTTTGTGTGTGTTGTAAATTCACAATGATTATTTATATTGCCCTGCGATTTATTAATATTCCCCCTTTTAAAAATTGCATTAAATTTATCTTCGGAATGCAATAAAATTAGAATCTGGTAACTGCCTCATGGTCCATAGAGGTTCGCGTGGTCATTCATATCTTAGTTATGTTAGCTGTCCCGTTCAGTGGTCTACTGAGAGGTGATTGTAGCGGCCCTCATTAACTTACTCAAGGTCCTGCATGGCAACAACATCTGTGATAACGTTACAACTTTTTAAGTTAGTTGATTCCTCTTACTTTTTCTACCTCTTCCAATTTTCGGGATATTCACAACAAATAATGTAGTTAATATTTCATAATTTTCTGGACTGGTTGTGCTTATGAAATGTGAGAATCGTGAAAATTGTTCAGATGAGCGTTCGTTTTTTCAGTTGAAGTATATTAAGATCCTCATCAGAACAACTATGCAACAAGGCAGTTTGGGCATTTTATCTCTGCAAAGTATAGAAACAAGTGTATTAAGTAAATTTAATTTTGAAGATCTGGTTCAAGACTGAAATTAAAGATGTAAGGGCAAACTTTCCAAATATATAGTGGAAGTATACAAAAATAAACGTTATTTTCCATGTTAGTTATTTTTGTTTCATTTTGAAAAGTCAAAATTTGTTTTATGCTTTACTATTGTTTGTATATATATATATATATATATATATATATATAT
>NC_068996.1:396946-402869 GCF_001194135.2 Octopus bimaculoides | reverse complement strand
TATATATATATATATATATATATATGCACATATATACATACATACATATACACATACGCATATAAAGTCTAAATCTGTTCTTTCATTGACTCCCCCCCCCCACTGGGGGAATGAAAGAATGGACTAGCCGAACTCTTTTAAAGAGTAGCGTATTGGTTGAGATAAGATGTCGGTAGGAGTCATTGAGAGGGAGTTTTGTAGTCTTGAGATATACGTCGTGTGAACACATTGATTTTGTTTCCGTATCGTTAAATTATATATCTAAATATTTCTTCACAGACTTTTCTTGTGACCAATCGACTGCTCATTCAGGTATTTTTTTACTTCAGCTCACGGAAGCGATATAGATGATATAACAGCGATATAGAAGAATTATGCATACAAAGTACATTACAGCAATTATTTTAGCAATCAACAATTATGCAAGTCGTTTTATCGGCCAGATATTGTTTATTTTGAATTGATTTGGTCGTACATCTTTCGTTTTCTTTGCGCAGACAAGTTTCGTGAGCGTTAATGAACATTGATATTAACAAATATTGCAGCTTTCTATTACAAGTCAGCTCAAATTTTGTCACACGCTCCCGCAACGTATTTTTAACTCAGCTTATAAACCATTGTAGCAAAGTGCCAACCTTCTTTGCTGTTGCAACAACAGAACCTACACCTGAAGCGAAGTTTTCATTTAGCCGATCTCAATATGAGGCACATAATTAGCTAACTTCGGCAAGTTTATAAAAGGCTGAAAATATTAACAAAGTTATTGTTCAGCATAAACAACTGTCACACACCACCACAGCTGAAATTTACAAGTCATTGTAGTTTACAGTGTACAATCCATTGCAATTTACATGCTATTGTTGCATACATTTATATGCCCTATGCCTTTTTAACGATATAATCTAAACTACAAAAGGAATATTTATCTAGCTACTCTCAAAACAAGACACACGCTTAGCCGGATGATCATCCGAAACGATTTTTTTTTTGCCAGTTTCAGCAAGTATGTTCATTTTCATTTTTCCACTGTAAAATATTCATTTCATTTTCATAGCTATCCACTCTAACCTTGTGACATTCCAAATGACCTAGCACTGATATCCAGATGTAAAGTTTTATTCACTGGTGTCATTGCGAAAACTTGTGCTTTGCTGACTAATGTAATTTTGCACTGACAACTTTCTATGATAAAAACATATGAACTGATATTATATATGACACACCAACTGCTGTTTTTATATCCCTAACTATGATAATTATTCCATCACAATAAAATGCGTAGGTCTTCAGCCTGTGGCTCAGAAAATGTTGAAATATAAGCACTTGTATATATTGCAAATGTAATTACTATACATTAGTTGTTTTCTCTCAGTAGCAAGGTTTATTTACTTCAAATTAGTGGCTTCCAATGCGATACCAGGTTTTATGTATATCCTAATTTTAGCTTTCAAATTTGTCACTAATAGAGAAAATGCTACTCTGTGACATCAAAACGAGACCCTTTCATTGCAATTTAAACAATGCCAACTAAATGATTATGTACGTATCTACACAAGTAAGTATGTATAATCATTGAGGTCAGTACATATCTGAATCTATGTAGTTTGACTTACGGATATGTACATAAGTTCGTATGTCTATAAGAGAGTATATGCAATTATTACAGGTTAAGCTTCTGAAATATTTTATATACTTCCATTCATATCTTCTAATTGAAAATTTCTTATTCTGATTTTGTCACTTTTTAAAGATATGCACCGAACCAGTTATTTTTTTATCCGTGTGCCTCAATAAATACAGGTACAAATTTCAAACGCGGGTGATGTATCTGCACCTTTCTCATTAAATTATCATAAACATTTTTCTTTTCACTAATAACGTTATTTTTATACCTGACATACAACTGACTTTCATTACTCTGCAAATTTTTTTTTTACCGTTGATCATTAAGTTTTTGACTGCAAAATTCCACCAATATGTTCTCATATTAAAAATGAGATTACCACCCAAATCACTTATATCCCTCTACGGATTGCATGGTATAATGTTTTTTTACCACAACATCAAGCTTCATAAATAAAAAGTATTTCGGGCAGCTGCTATTTGTGACATCTTCTGTGCTAATTTCAGAGACTGCAACAGTTGTTGAATTTTTAATGTTGTACCTGCATCTTTATCCCTTTTGTACTCCAGCTATTTCGTTAATGTTTATTGTTCTTGGATTGCAGAAGCATACTCTTCAAAGAGAGCTAATATTCTGATTGTTGGTTTAATGTAGACTACTTTAACAAACAGTATTTCTGTCACTTTGAAGCTTTCTGACAGCATATCTACGCATTATTAGTTGATAAACAAGCAATCTTTCATCAGATGATCTGTTGCGATATAGTTGTAAAAGTTCTTATGTATTTTTTTTTTTTTGCACACCAAATACACATACGAAATATGATAAGCTACTTATGTATCCTTAGTTAGGGAATATTTTCTGAGCAACACCTTATGAACGCAGATTTGAACCATCGATACATTTAAACATTTATGGTCAATAAATATTGTGAAAAGAATATGACGTAACATTTAAAAGCCGTTCGAATCGATGTTAAGCTTCAGTCGCTTTATATTCATTTTAGGTAGATGTGGTTTATATCACTGTTATGGTGATGGCTAATTTAACGTCATTGGCCTGCCCTGGTCAGCAAACACATGCAGAAGTCCTTGAGACCATATTTTCCCATCAGTGTGTTATATTTCCTACTTACGCACTTCTCATAGCGAGTTCCATTTTGCGATACATATATTTATCTCTCCCAACAATATTGGTTATTCCTAATAAAGCCATTGCTTGGCTCTTGCAAAATCTTTCTTTGACTTACAGTCATGTAAAAATATTTATCCTTGTGAAATATCAACCATATTTTCCTTGATAACATCGCAAGCAGGTTCTGGCTCTTATTCATACCATTCATATTTTTCCCTATATTTTCAAGTTGTCTACAAAGAAGTTGAGCATTAGTCCTACTGTAAGCCTTCAGATTTTCTCGATTAAACGAATAATTAGTCTACTGAAAGCATAAACAGTATCACAGAGAGACTGTCTCTTTGAAATGCACCCGCTGCGATATCCTATCTGTGATAATACAATAATTTGTGACGTTTAACTTTGGAATTGTGACCCAGGATAAAGTCAGATTGCTTATAACCACATTTATAGTATAAAGAACTTTAACAAGTCGAAGGGCCTCGAATATTTATGAATAAGGATTAGACTCGAATGCTTTTTTGTGATCCTGCTAGGCAGTAACCAAGTTTCGCTACTGTCACGACACTCTTGACATTATAGTTCTATTAACCAGAAGTTATTCAGCATATCTCCGAACTCCCTTCTTCAAAACTAATTATTCAGTTGTGATAATGTTACTACTACTACTGCAGTAATCCTAGAAGAGTAAGTTGAGAAATTCTCTCACAATTGACACGTTACATTCTGGCATGTAATTGGACGTAAGTTTCCTTTCAAATGAGTGGTTTTCTTTGCTGTAATATTTATTTCTGTCAACGCCAGCAAGCTTCGTATATGTATATCTTCAACTTCGATAAGATAGCCCCAGTGAGAAGGTTTATTTTTTGTACCATTTTCAGACGATCAAGAATTTTTTGTGCTTTCCTATCCTGAAAATTTTCTATTACAGCCTAGACACAAGATTACCGCTATTGATAATTTATGCTTTTGGTGTAATATAAAGACAAAATATCTTTTAAATTTCTGTTAGCTACACTGTATTCTGGTTGAACGCTTGTTTCTTATTCCAGATTTTTTCTCAAGAATGAATTCATATGTTTCTAAGAAGGAACCTGTGTGATATTTTCTTTACTGTCCCTTCATAAATTATTGATTGAGCTAACTGAGTTTAATGTGCATTATTTTTGTCTGTTACTTTATGATGTAGAAGTTTCTTATTAACAACTTCTAACTCGTTTGTGGGTTGAAATTTATAGTAGCCTCCTTTTGATAAGAGAAAGAGTCATGTTTATTTTTGTTTGCTGAATATTTCATCTACGGACGCCACACCTATAGATGATGCAGTAGTTGTCTTGCTGAACTGGGTAACCATTACCGCTCACTTCGGAAGTTTTGTCGCCCAGCGTCTTTGTGTATTTCGCCGTTAGCAGATAGCAGTTTCTCCGCCGAAACAAACATAAATTTGAAACGTACTTTCCTTCAGGCGGTTATGCAGTCAGTTCTGATATATGGATGTACAGTATGGACATTAATAAAGTATCTTGAAAAGAAAATTGGTGGAAATTATACAAGAATATGTTTCGAGCTGCTCTGGAAATATCCTGGAAACAACACCCTACGAAGTAACTTCTCTATGGTAGTTTACCACCAATATCTCATGTCATCAGAGAAAGAACAAGATTCGCTAGTCATTTCTGGATAGTAAAGGTTAAGATCATCAGCGACGTTATTCTTTGAGGATCGAAATGTGTGTATGTAAATGTTGGTAGACAACAACGAACCTACATAAAGCAACTGTGTACCCGAAAAGACCTACCACGTGCATTGGCAGGCAGAACAAACTGGAGAGAACGAGTTACAGCGATCTGTGCAATAAGCACGACCAGATGATGATGGATTCTTCTTTTGCTATTTCCAGATATTGCTTCGACTTTATTTTTCATCTATTGTTAATAAGGAATTTGGTTGTTTGCATGTTTTAAACATCACCATATAACTACTTGTCTTTAGCAGATCAACAATCTCTTTTCTATTTTCCAATCTATGCTTTGCCTCTGTATGCTTCTTTGGTATTACTTTGCGGAAGGCGCGTGGTTTGGTGCTTAGAGTATTCGGCTCGTGATCTAAAGGACGCGAGTTCGATTCTCGATGGCGCATTGTGTGCTTGAGCAAGGCGCTTTATTTCATGTTACTGCAGTCCACTCAGCTAGCAAAAATGCGATGTACTTGTAATTTAAAAGCCGGCCTTGTCACGTGCTGTGTCATACTGAACCTCCCTGAGAACTATGTCAAAGGTACACATGCTTGTGGAGTGCTCAACCACATGCGCATTAATTTCGCGAGCAAGCTGTTCCATACATTGCATCAACTGGAACCCTTGTCGTCGTAAGTGACGGAGTGCCAGGTTGTTGGCGTTTCCTTGGGACTGATTTGTAGTCGCTGAGAAGAGCTATAAAGAAGAGTTAGTTTACCAAAGTGAGGAGTCATTACTTTCCGGCAAATATTCACCATAGTTTCGTTAATCATTATAAACAACTACACAATGGGCTTCGTAAAAACGAAATAAACTTTTCTTGAAATCTTCCTAAAGAATTCCCTTCAACTGTTTGTACCCATTGCTCTTCAGTTTTTGAATGCACTTATGATTATCATTGCCACTACAATCTCTGACACCTCGGTGTTGAAGGTCAGTTCTTTTGTGAAGAGCATTAGTGGTTGTCGGAGTTTGATCCGTTGTGGCAGATGGTGCCAGCCTTGTTCAAACATGTATGTTTAGAAGGAAACTCGCATAATGTTATTTGCACAGTGTTCACACTTTTGTGAACAAAATACATTCATCACTCTCACGAATAAAATTACAGTCCTCAACGCATCTCTTGCGTTTAACAAATGTTACTTGGTGTAATTAGTTTATCATGAAACAATTTAGTTGTATGTAAAGTTCGTCTCAGTACACTTTTAATACTATATATAAAGCCAACTGAGGGATCATTTTTGTCACATTATACCATTATAGCAGAAAAGTCCTTACTGAGTTCATAACGTAAAGAGAAAAATATACTTTATAGATTCAGTATCGTTTCTCAGCACAAGTAATAAGATTCTGTTTACATTTTTAGATTATATACATACACACACACACACACACACACACACACACACACACACACACACACACACACA
>NC_068996.1:395641-396895 GCF_001194135.2 Octopus bimaculoides | reverse complement strand
TATATATATATATATATATATATATATATATATATATGGTTCTTCTCCAATATTCCTCATGTTGCGGAATCGAGCCATGTTGTTTGTGGGAAGTTCATGCATTGTGAATTCAAGTTTGGGACAAATATCCCTACAATTTTGTCTGTACGTTAGTATGTATGTATGCACGTATGCATGTATGCATGTATGTATGTATGTATGTATGTATGTATGTATGCATGCATGCATGTATGTATGTATGTAAGTATGTATAAACGTATGTATGAATGTGTGTGTATGTATGTATGTATGCATGTATTTTCTCTTCTTTTTGAATGTTTGCATGTATTTTAGTATGTAGGTATTTTATGTATGTCTCAATGTTTGTTAGTATGTATTTCTGTATGTATATCTATATGTGTGTGTATGTTCTCTTCTTTTGTATGTTTGTATGTATATGTATTCATGTATATGTATGTTCTCTTCCTCTTTTTGTATGTATGTATGTATTTTAGTATGTATGCATGAATGTATGCGTTAATCCGATACCGAGTGTAAGTGGAGGCATATATTTGTGACTATGTATACATATATACATCTAAGTTTACATGCAAATACACACACACACAAACGCACACATACATTTGTGCACATATGTGTCTCTCTGTGTTTATGTATGAGTATATGCGCACTCAAATTTCATCACTAACTCTCATTTAAAATGTATGTTAGTGTATGTGAGTGCGTGAGTGACTATGCGTGTATGTTTGTGCTGTTTTTAGGCTTAAGATTATTGTTTTAGACAGAGAAGAGGAGGTAGGTGAAGCTTGCCCATGATAACCGCAGACTCACTGAGACTGGTGAAATTCGATGTGGCTGATGTTCAGCTTAAAGTTCTGTCGAGTGAGAGTGGTGGTGGTGGTGGTGGTGATTAGAAATTCCAGACAGTGCGGAATAATTCGGTACCAAAGTGTTTAGTATGGTGGCAGAGGGGCATCTCTGTGTTGAGTAATGTGATGAAAAAAGTCTTGTTTACAGACTTTCTGACATCTTTGATATGTTGGAAGAGGGGCAATAGTTAGGCAACTGGCAGGGTCAGAACTGTTGCTCTTTTGAAGGGTTAGTGGGCGATGATCATAGTCTAGCACGTTTCCAAAGACTGGGATAGACTCATGGAAATAGGGAACGACATAGCCACAGTAGAGATATTACACACACACACACACACACACACACACACACACACACACACACACACACACACACACACACACA
>NC_068996.1:390446-395201 GCF_001194135.2 Octopus bimaculoides | reverse complement strand
TATATATATATATATACATACAAAGAATAAGTCCTGGTGTCGATTTGTTCAACTAAAAAGGCGGTGCTCCAGCATAGTGCGGCCATGCGGGAGCACCGCCGCCAAATAACTGAGACAAAAACAACACACACACACACACACACACACACACACACATATATATATATATATACCTAAGATAAATCTAAATACTCGGAGATGTTCGAAGGTCCTCTTCTCAGAGACAAAGTGAGGAATGCATGCACAAAGAAATGGAACCATCTTGAGACCTCGACGGGAGCAAACCGTTATCTCCTAGCCATGATATAAATCGCTGTTTTTCAATTTTTAAATCACCATAGTGATTCCGAAAATTCAGGAATCATTATGGTGATCGATAAAATAAGCACCAGTTGAGCCCTTGAGTCGATGCAAACGACTACCACCCTCCCCAAAATTTCAGGCCTTCTTCATATTATAAAAAGGATTCTTCTTCTTCATTATGTACATTATTTATATTATTTACATTTGATAGATATTTATCCTCATCTTGTTTATTGTTAACACAACATTTCAGCTGATATACCCTCCAGCCTTCATCAGGTGTTTTGGGGGAAATTTCGAACCTGGATTCTCATTCCTAAGGTATTTTTCAATGTTATTATTATTATTATTATTATTATTATTATTATTATTATTATTATTATTATTATTGATTGCCTTTGCACAGCTTCTAACGCTGGAGATGTATTACAGTGTCAGCTGTTTGCTATCAGTGAACTAAGGCAACACCTCTTATTTTTCGAGTACCTTCTGGAGTATTCGAGATATTTGCTTACTGTTCCCAGGGCTCCGACAATTATTGGTACTACTGCTACCTTTTTCATCGACCACAACTGCTTAACCTCCCAAGCTAACCTGTCATATCTCTCGACTTTCCTTACTTATCGCATACCTTGTTGTCAGCTGGGAATGCTATATCTATGACCCAGCATCGTTTGTTTTCTTTCTCATTTACGACTATGTCCGGCTTCCTATTCTCTATCTCAGGGTCGCACTGAATCATAAAATCTCACAGGATCTTTGCATTTCTATTGTCGACGATGCCTTCAGGTTTGTGATCATACCAATTTTTTGCTCTGTCAAGTCCATACCTGTTGCAGAGTGTCCAATGGACAAGCCTGGCTATATTGTCGTGGCGTCTCTTGATATTCCTTCTGGGATCGTGGCGTACATTGGCTGGTAATATGCCATACGGTCTCACCGTTTTGTCCACAGATTCTGCACTTACCACTTTCTGCTGTGTTGTCTATTCTGTATTTTATGTAGTTTGTTCTTAGTGCTTGCTCTTGGGCAGCACAGATTACAGCCTCCGTTTCTGGTTTTAAATCACTTTATTATTATAATTATTATTATTATTGTTGTTGTTGTTGTTGTCGTCGTCGTTGTTGTTGTTGTTGTTGTTGTTGTTGCTGCTGCTGCTGCTGTTGTCATTGTCGTCGTCGTTGTTATTATTATTATTATGATTACTATTATTATCCGTGACGCTTTTCCTTTGGCGGATATTATACTGACACTATACCAAAAGAGCGGGCTATATCCAGTGACCAGAATACCTTTTGGTCATTCCTTCTCTTTCAACATTTTAACACCCTCCTCAGAATCTTTTGCTGTTACTAAGAAGATTGTTTTCTGCAACAGCCTCCCCCCGTTCTGGTGTTAATTCCTAGCTTCTCAAACCATGCATCTCACCTTTTAATAACTGCTTCCAGTGCGTCAACCACAATCGGTATGATTTCTCTATGCCGGATTCTCCATTGTTTCCCGATTTCCCTCTTCAGCTCCTGATATTTCCCAACTTTCTCACTTGGTTTCTCATTCACCCTATAGTACCACAGTGAAGCGCATAAACAATAATTGTTTTGTTCTTCCTTTGTGCGACAACAATGCCAGGTTTTCTAGCCAATATAAGGTGACCACACTGGATGGTCAAGTCCCACAAGATCTTATACTGTTCGTTTCCAGCAGTCCTTTCTGGTTGATTCTCATACCATTTCTCACTTCTGCCCATACTCTACTTAAGACAGATCTTCCAGTGAACCAATTTTGTAATGTTGTCGTGCCTCTTCTCGTACTCTTTCTGTGGTAGCACCTTACATTCACTAATAATATGGTTTATTGTTTCGGGTTTCTCACTACACAACTTACAAAATAGGGAATATTGAATTTGTTATAGTTCCTTCTCACTGCATGTTCGACTACGAAAATAAGGGCTTCAATTTCAACTTTTCGTAGACCATTCCTAGATCTTATCTTTGTAAACTGTTTCAGGCATGTCCCGTAGGAATTGACCATACATTTCTTTCGTATCTATGCAAGGTGTCATTCTGTCTATCTTGTTTAAATTCGCCCTTTTTCTTTGCTTCATGACCTCTCAAGACTTTTATCTTTCTTACTTTTGCCACCAATCTCTACTTTGAATTCTTTACTTACCTTGCCAAATTATTTTCCTCAGACTTCACACACATTTCACAGCTCGTGAGACCTTTTTCTCATTCTCTCTGTTGCGATAGATACAACCTGTCCACGTCACTTTTGGAGTTTGGAGCCTGTTGTAGTGTCATCATTATCGTTAGAGTTGCATTTACCTTAGAGCTGCAACGGCCCATGTGTTGACAGCCAGTATCTTATTCTTACCAATCAACTTTGTCTTTAATACCAATTTCAGTCTCCATTTATATTCATTAGGTAACAGCTCTTTCATTTGGTCTGTTTCCAGGATGCCTAAATAATTATACGCGTTTCCTCCATAATTTGCCAATCTGGCAATATAATTCCTTTCAACTTATCAATTCTACCTATCTTCAGTAGTAATGCCCAACAGTTTTTATGCCAAATTCCACCCCTATGTCCATGCTGAATGTATGTAGTGTCTGCGGTACAATCTTTTCATAGGATTTTCCTAAGAGTTTTAGGTCATTCATCAACAGCAGATGGTTTATCTTAAATTCATGCGTCTTCCTTACTCGTAACCAACCTTTGGCCTTCTCAATACTAATGAAAGTGGAACCATTCACAATACAAATAACAAAAGCGGAAGACTGGTCTCCCTGAAATATTCTTCACAAATCACTATATCTGTCTACATTATATCAGCTCAGTCTCCTATCTATCAATACGAGAAACTATCTAATGTTTGCTTCAATGCCACATTTCCAAACATTCCACTATCCACTAAACCTTGTAATAATCAATCCAAGCTACGGCAATGTTTGTGCGCCTCCTTTTTCAACCTTCAAGTATCGTCATATCAATCAACAACTGATCTTTAGCCCATCTGCTCCTCCAGATATTCGTACAATGCCACCTGACAAGCACATGAGGAGGCAAGAGACTGGTCTAAAATTGTCAACTGTATTTCCTTTGCTGGGGTTATTCAAGCACAATATCTTTCTCTCAAAGGTTAGTCATTATAGCAGTCTCTCTTCTCCATTCAAGATCTTATTCAGTTGTTCAGCAATTCTCCCGTGAAGGGCCCTCAGCTTTTTTCAACCAGAACCCTTGCACCACATCTTTGCCAGGAGCTTTTCAATTTGGCATCTTTCTACATGGGATTATCAACCACTCCACACTTCTATTGTGCCCTTTTCATACACTCCAGATATCCCTCTAAAACTTCTGACTTTCATTTGCATCAAGGATTACTAACCATACCATTCCAAACCATACCATTCCTAACCATACCGTTCCTAACCATACCATTCCTAACCATACCATTCCTAACCATACCATTCATCTTCTTGTAGAACGTCTTCTGATTTGGTTGAAAACTTGCTTTTTGTTTATACTGCGTGACCCTTTGTTCATACTTCTTGATCTTTGCAACTTTGGCATGTACCCTTTGTCTTAGCTCTTCAAATACGGTAGTAATCTTCTTTCTTCTCATACTGTACTTCCCTGTAAGTTGTTCAATTTTTCCCCTTTTTCTTAATTCATCTCATTTTCTTCATTCCAGAATATTAATATCTTGCCTAAGCATGTTGATGTCCCCTTCTATGTTCCTTTTCCAACTTGGTTCCTTAGTCTGTTTTTGTGTAGTCTGTTTTAGACCTCCCACAATACAGACTAGTATTATCTATTATAGTGCACCTAACATTCTGTCTTTCTTTTACATTGTAGTATATAATTCCTACTCGACTCTAATTCACTCTCTCTTCAAAAACTGGAACTGGTAACTTTCGCTTTTTCTTGCCATGGATTATCATTAATTGGAACTTAATTATTTATTCGATCATGGAATTCCGTAACGCATATCCATTTTACTGTGATCCTTCCTTCATTGTTGATAAACTGGAAAATACTAATTTCCTCGATTGGGGATATTCATTTTTACTTTTTTCAGACTTCTCCCTCTTTGATGATGGAATACTCAGCCAATGAAAACCTTACTCAATATCATGATCCACATGCTTGGCTATTCTAGAAACAGTTGTAAGAGATTCCATCTGTTTATATTTTCTATCTGAATTAAATTATTCTTTTCTTTTCGAGAAATGCCGAATGTTTTGCCTTTTTATTTATATTTTAATTTATATCTACCCGTTCAAAGAGAAACCAATCCTAGCCGTCTTTGATAGGCATCCTTAGCAGTTTTAGTGGTAAACCAAAAGGCGCACTCATAGTACATACCTACTAAATTACGTCAACTGACGAAAACTCCATTTACATACACACACACACACACACACACACACACACACACACACACACACACAC
>NC_068996.1:387202-390432 GCF_001194135.2 Octopus bimaculoides | reverse complement strand
TCTCTCTCTCTCTCTCTCTCTCTCTCTCTCTCTCTCTCTCTCTCTCTCTTTCAATCTATCTATCTATCTATATTTTTGTTTCGCTTAGGCATAGCGACAACTAAAAACCCATAACTCTTTAGGCTCGATAGTTGAAAATGCTCATTCTGGGTAAAATCCTTACGTAGTAAACTATTCATTAACTCGCATAAAAGATTTACAGTTTCTCTTTCTCCTTTTATTCTATTTTCACCCTCTTTATCTTTTCTCGTTCTCACATTAACTTGGATCTTGTCTCTTTCAATCTATTTCTATTCCTTGGACATATTTTTACTTGTCTGTTTTAGTCTTTTTTTTACCTTTTTTTTTCGTACGAGTTCTTCATATATCCATCCTTATACACACATATGTAGATAAAATTTTCTTTCAGGAAGGTACTTCTCTCATTCAAGTTCTGGAGTTAATTTCTTTTATACGTTTATTTTATTTTATGTTTTTGTTGATGCTTTTCTCAGCGAGAAATGTTCTTCATGATAAAATACAGCGAATGGTTTGCTTACGAGTTCGAATGTACCACAAGCATATTTGAATTTGTAATGACATTGTATCTACTTTTAGTATTTTCTTGTCTCTCCCTTGAAAATTCCTCGTTCAGAATTAACAGTGAAATGTATACACTGTCGATCGGTATCTCACATCGAATTTTATTGTTTTGATTAAAACATAACTGCCTTTCGTAAGGGACAGTGGTTTAAAAACTTTCGGTTTTACGGATATTTATAATAAGTCTGGATGAAAAAGGCGGCAAAGTGGCAGAATTGTTTGAGGGTCAGAAACGATTCTTTGTAATATTTCTTCCGACTCGTCACGTTCTGAGTTCAAATACAGACGAGGTCTACTTTGCTTTTTCATTCTTTCGGCACCGATAAAATATGTACCAGCTGAGCACTAGGGGGCGTTGTAATCGTCTTACTTATTCCCTTAAAACTGTTGATTTTATGTCAAGATCTTAAACATTTAGTGAGGTTGAATAGCTCTGATGGTTTTGAATAATACAGCTTCTTTTCCTGATGTCACTTGGAAATTAGCTCTGATTTTCTGTTAAATTTTCTGTTGTCTAGTGATAATGAAGTATTTGTAGAGGCCAGAAAATTCGCATAAATGATATACTTGCTGCTGGAGTGTAGACTATTAGGCTAACGAAGTGCTGTTTGAATTGTCAATATTGTGATCTTTCGAATTCCATATGTAGTTGTTCCTTTTGTCTTTATGTCTAAAGGTATGCTTTTATTTAATTACCAACTTTTGAAGCTGAACTCTCACATTCTGATATGTGCGAAACATATAATCAGGAATTATCTCTACAGAGACTGACACTATGGGTTCGTACATCAGCAATTCAGCGTTGCATAAATTTTCCAAAGAGGTTAACATTAATTTTGACAATTGTAGATACCTGTTCAGATGACAAGATTATTTGGATGAATGCCCACGAAACTGGTTTCACGAGTCTTAAAACAAGTGGTTTCAGTGACTAGCTACCAAGGATGATGTTTCCCATGTTATGCATGTGACCATAGTTAGCCATTGAGTTAGACCTGCTAAGTATTATGCAATATTGTTTGTCATGCGAGCAGATATTTCCGGGTCAGAGTTTAAAATTTCTTGGCAAATTTGAATTTCAACATCAAAGCTATGTAGAGAATACAAGCACATTGTATTGAGGTTAGGGTTCGGAGTTTGGGTTCTATAAATCGGGAAACTTGTTTTTTATGCGACTAATTTTTGTCTAAATCTATTATCCTTCAGGGATGTATCAGTTGCCTGTACTGTGGTTTTTACATGAACATTTTAGTAACGCGATGTAAACTGTCAAAGAATACACACACATATGAATGAATATATATGTATATATATATACTCTTTTACTCTTTTACTTGTTTCAGTCTTTTGACTGTGGCCATGCTGGAGCACCGCCTTTAGTCGAGCAAATCGACCCCAGGACTTATTCTTTGGAAGCCTAGTACTTATTCTTTCGGTCTCTTTTGCCGAACCGCTAAGTTACAGGGACATAAACACACCAGCATCGGTTGTCAAGCGATGTTGGGGGGACAAACACAGACATACAAACACATACACACATACATATATATATACATATATACGACAGGCTTCTTTCAGTTTCCGTCTACCAAATCCACTCACAAGGCATTGGTCGGCCCGAGGCTATAGTAGAAGACACTTGCCCAAGATGCCACGCAGTGGGACTGAACCCGGGACCATGTGGTTGGTAAGCAAGCTACTTACCACATAGAGAGAGAGATAAAGAGAAAGAGAAAGAGAGAGAGAGAGAGGGAGAGGGAGATAGATAGATAGATAGATAGATAGATAGATAGATAGATAGATAGATAGATAGATAGATAGATAGATAGATTGAGAGAAAGAGAGAGAGAGAGAGATAAATTAAATACACAACCGAATGAGCAACTAATAGTTCCATGCGATTATGATACTTGAACAGGCATATTTACAAAATACGACATGCATCTAAAGGCAATCCTTCAGGCTCTGTTTATGCGATATATATAACTTTTAAAAACAAGGACGGTAAAAAAGAAATGGAAAAACGTAGGAAAAACATGAAGTTTGGGGCAAAAATGGAAGGAATAAAAATAAATGAAATCATTAAAACTAAGATGCTCGTCCTCCTTCATTGCAGAAAACTCATTAAATACAACTGATTCTGAACAAATTAACAGAAAATATGTCAAAGTCTAAGAGATCTTAGTTTTCTCGATTTCGTTTCCCTTTTTACCAGTCTTTTTTTGGCACCAGCCTTCTCTACGTCTTTTCCGTGTGTTTTTCTTATTTTTTACTGTCCGACATCCTTACTTTTAAGAATATATATAACGCACAAACAGAACCTGAGAGATTGCTTCAAAGTACATGGCATTTATTTTATAAATCTGCCTGTTCAAGTATAATAAAAGCATGATAATATTAGTAGCTCTTTTAGCTGTGTATTTAAACTGAAAGCTATCTCTCACTGGACGGAGTACTTTTTTGTTTATTCTACCTCTGTTGTATCCTCGTGTAATCTGAATTTTACTGCTAGACTGTTCTTAACCTTGAAACCACTGGTGCCATCCTGTACACACCATTTTAAAGGCGGTGCTCTAGCATGGCCGCAGTCAAATGACTGAAACATGTAAAAGAATAAAAGAATATATATATATATATATATATATATA
>NC_068996.1:382092-386638 GCF_001194135.2 Octopus bimaculoides | reverse complement strand
TATGTATATAAATATATATATAAATATATATATATATATATATATATACACACACGTTATTGATATATATGTGTACGTGAGTCTCTATATATGCATGTATATACATTGGAATTTGTGTGTATATAAATGTACAAAGAAGCACCTTGATTCATACACATAATTATATATACATTTAGGCATTGCACACAAGTGTGTGCGTGTGCACATAGTCATACCCACACCGACTCGCTCACATACGCACACATACACGCAATTTGCTATGTTTAAGTGTCAAAACAGTCTGCACTGTTTTTAAAGTAAAGATGGAAAGAAGGAAAATTCTGAAGATGAATGCATGCTGTCTTAGACAGATACATACTGTTGCTGTAAATCAACACGGGAAAATAAATAAAGGATACCATTTTATTTTTTTAACCAGTTTTTGTTTTTTCACGTGTGATATGTAAGAGGTAATTCTAGATATCATTCAACCCAAAATATTAGATCTGTCTCAGCCTAAATAACAATAATAATGATGGTCATTTATTACATAAGCACAAGTTCAGAGGTCCTATGGGAGATATAATTGATTAGTCCGATTACTCGTTGCTTCGTTTATGTCTTTATTGACCATGTAAAAGGAACTCAATTAAATACTACTGGTCTTTCCGTTGTAAAAGACCAATGCTATTTTACACTCTGTCGGTTCTGCTATCTATTAAAAAAAAACATATAAATATTTGTTCTTAACAAATGAACAAGACGACACTTTTTGTTCTGTGGTCTTGGTTGGTGCAGTCGATGATGTTGAACTCAGCAACCCGGACTCAACTCGTAAAGAACAACTAAATACCGCAGGAATTTTTCAGTCCTGATAATCAAATGAAGGTTAGGTTGAAATTTATAGTCACGTTAATATTTTATTTTATAGATTTGATACAGGCATTCTGATCTGACCACATGTAACATTAGATTATTGTATTTAGAGATGGTTCATTAATAAACATCGAGTCAGTGATGGCTTTTGCAGATAGCTAATTGCTTCCATCATGTCATTATTAATGTCTTGAAGAAACATTCAGAAAACAGAAGATCATTTGTTGCCAGCAAACCTCTTGATGACAGAAATTTCGGTGTAAAGTAGAAAGTAATTTATGATTCAAGTCTTTTGAAAAGCGTAACTCAAGAAAATATTCAGACACTTAAAGTATGAATGTATTTGTGTGTGTGTGTGTGTGTGTGTGTGTGTGTGTGTGTGTGTGTGTGTGTGTGTGTGTGTGTGTGTGTGCGTGTGTGCGTGCGTGATGCGCATATAGGTTTTCATGTATGCATTGTGTGTGAATGTACGTATGTATGTGTGTTCATTGTTTGTATGTTCTGGTTTTAGTTTTCAAATTCTCTCTCAGAGACAGAAATGTGTCCAGCCTAGCATTAAGGCTCCTTTATTGGAATTTAGACCACATGAGTTAGTTATTCGTGCATGCGCGTGGGTAATACTGTATGTGTGTATGTACGTATGTATGTGTCTACTTGTTTCCATGTATACATATTACTAAATCTGTGAATACGTATGTTTGACTTACATATGTAGAAGTATATGTATATATATATATATATAAATGCTATTTGTTGGCCCATGTGTGCTCGCATACATTCTACAGACTAACCTTGAGTGTTTCAAATATTTTTTTTAAGTTCCATTCATGACTTTGCAATAGTAATTTTTCTTTTTTAGCTTAGTCATTTCTGGAACTGTGAGGCCTAGTCTCTCAAAATTTCTAATGAGGCAGTTTGTTATGTAAAAGAAAACCTCATTAATCCTAGATATAAATCTAAAGTAATAGCTTTGATGTAGCATCTACAGAAAAGTATAGATGCTTATATACGCATCTTCATTGGTATTTTGGAATATTCCTATAAAGAAGTTGCTGGTTTCTAGCTAAGAAGCAAATTCCATAAATGGAATTTTAGTTATAGAGTGTTACATATTGTTTATTAAAAAAGTGTTGGACTTTTTCTTTGGTCTATTTACACTCTAATCTGCAGACTTAATGTTAAAGTGTGTCCTCGTTAATTTAGTAAAAATATTCGGGGTTTTCATGCAGAAAAACTGTTTAACACCTACACCATGTATGTATGTATGTATGTATGTATGTATGTATGTATGTATGGATGGATGAATGGATGGATGGATGGATGTATGCATGTATGTATATATATATACATTATATTATATATATAATTTATAACATATGTGTATATATATATGTATATGTGTGTGTAAGTATTCATGTACGCATATTTATAAATGTATATATAAGTATGTGTGTGTGTGTGTATGTGTGTGTGTGTGTGTGTGTGTGTGTGTGTGTGTATATATTTATATATATATATAGACTTTTTATTAAAGCCAGAAAAAATCTTCACAAACTGTTACTCAGAGTTTCGCATTCGTCGGTCAGTTGTGATCATATCTCTGAGTAACATTTTGTGAAGATGTTTTACGGCTTCAATAGAAGGCATATTACTCTACCTTTGGTATTCGAGAACTATTATTTCCACCTTGTTTTGTATTTATGTGCTTGCTTGTGTGTGTGTGTGTTTGTTTGTGTGTGTGTGTGTGTGTGTGTGTGTGTGTGTGTGTGTGTGTGTGTGTGTGTGTGTGTGTGTGTGTATTTATGTATTTGCTTTGCGAAACTCCTGATGTGAAATCGCGTGTTGAAACAGATATTGTCATATTTCGGAAGGATCATTTTTGGGCCAAATAAACACACGCACTATACATACATTCTTCACTTGTTTATTATTGTTCTTATTTTATGTCCATTGTCTGGAAGTCTCCCATCACGCACCTTTGATCTCTTCAGTGACTATCCAGCGCGCGCGCGCGTGCTTATAAAACATAAGATAATATAATATTTTTATGAATATCATTAACGTGAAACTCGAAGTAATAGTTCACACAGCTTATACGCTTAACTTTGGTATTCGAATACCGATTTTTCCATTTTTGTTTTGAAAATATGTAGCTATACACAAACACACATTAGTGCACATGCGCCCGAATCCGATTATTACGTATCTCTCTGGTGCCTTACCATTTTACAGCTTTACTAAAGTAAGTTTCAGAGTTTATGGTGTAGCTGTACTGCACATTGGGTGTTCGAGTTGAGAGAATATCTTGGCTTCCAATGGCAGCGTTGTTAGTGACGAATAGGTAAACTGGTTCTCTCCTGGCTCTCACTTTTTTCACCGAGACCATTCTCAGCCACACCCTGGTAACTCGTTCTGCTCGCAGGCTAAGCTGAACACTTGGAGAGGAGATTGGCACTACCGAGCATTTCTAAGGTCCACTGAAATACCATAATAGACACAAAAACAACACTTAACATGCCGGATCATCGGAGGTCCGGTAAACGAACGACCGCCATCCCTACTTATATTTCCCCCCAAGGTGGAGGCGACCGATGTGCAACTGGGATGACAACAACAGTGACAATAACACCTATACTGACAACCTTCAATCTTCCCAAAGGAAATACTGTCTTTGAGATGTGGAACGCAAACAATTTTCTCCTCAACACCAACATCGCAGTTTTCTTCAGAACAACAGTGGATGCTGGATAAGGATGTCTCCTCTCTCCATTGCTCTGTAACATCTTCCTGAAGAACATCATGCAAGAGACTCTCCACCCTTCTGTCTCCACTGGAGGACGGTCCATTTTCAACCTGAACTTTGCTGATGATATGGACCTGTTAGGAAGCAGTGGAGCTTGGATTTTATACACATACAGAGTATGCCGTATAAAGACGACATAAAGAAGACTGGAGTATTATACATTTTCAAAACTTGATTATTTGAATATTTTAGCCCGCCACGTTTTTCTGCTGCAGTAGTATTTTAATGTCCGTTGATTTACTATTTATGTCCATTTAGTTATTTTATTTGAAGTACATATTGATTCAAGTTAGACATTCTTATGAAGCTTTATTTAAGTTTGTACCCGTGTAGATTGGTGAAGTTCCATAGGAATGTCTACCCTGGAGGAATATATACTGCAAATTAAACAAAATACACATAAATGCTACATAAACGGATATTATGACACTCATGTAATAAACAAGTTTTGAAGATGTATAAATCTCCATTCTTCTTTATTATGTCTTGTCTATACACACATACATACATGATACATACATACATACATAAATGATACATACATACATACATACATAATACATGCATACATGCATACATGTGTGCATGTATGTATGTATATATGTATGTGAATATCCATCCATCCATCCATCCGTCCATCCATCCGTCCGTCCGTCCGTCTGTCCGTCTGTCTGTCTGTCTGTCTGTCTGTCTGTCTATCTATCTATCTATCTATCTATCTATCTATCTATCTATCTATCTATCTATCTATCTATCTATCTATCTATCTATCTCTATGGACGGACGGTAGACGTGTCGGCTCCGTAAGTTTTGCCTTTTTATGTTTTAAAAAGTTTGTTTGTAAAGTTTATTTTATATACAAAGTTGTATAACAACTTGTATACTCTC
>NC_068996.1:372720-375882 GCF_001194135.2 Octopus bimaculoides | reverse complement strand
AACGTCTTCTCGATGCCTTTTCATCGTTATCCCCATTTTATTTTTTACTTTATTTTCGTCCCCATCGAAAAGAAAAACTGTACATTTGTATTTTGTCCCCTCTATGTTGAGCCCTGTGTGGCTAATAAAGAAACATATCTATCTATCTATCTATCTATCTATCTACATATATATTCTTAGGTAGTGTTTACTAGGAGATATATGAGTCCTAAGTAATTTTGGTGATGGTGAAGATAGAAATGGCGATGACAGCAGTTTGTTTACACTCCTACCACTCTCTCCTATGGCAGACTTTTGTTGATTTTAAAGGTTTTTAAAAATCGAGTTCGGCTATAGAAGCTAGGATAGCAATTATTAAACTGTGAAGGTTATTTTGGAGGCATGTTATCTATAAAGCAGTATCCATTTGAGTTGAGTTAATATCGAGAATTTTTAACCCACTTCACAACGGATTTTCTTTGGGCCTGTGGATAACCTCAGAATAGATTTTCATTCAAATGTAAAGATAAAATCAAATAACACACGCACAGTATATACAATAATTCACAGATTTGCTTGTAATGATGGTGTTGATTGTAAAATTGTTATCCAGTAATGATTGTAAAAGTGAAATTTCACGCAGTGACAAGAAGTTTCAGATGTAACCGTGTAACAGCTAACTTCGAGTGGGGTTGAATTAAGGGTTTCTTATAGGAGTACATATTTATAATTTATTCATACACATAAACACATGCGATCTCACTCCTTCTCCTCTTTTCCCTCACCATTTTTATTTGTATACACACGCACGTGCGCGCGCGCACACACACACAAACGCACACAAATAAAAGAAAGAATAAGGATATAATCCGTGTATAAACAGTTGTTACTTTGACGTTAGTTTATTGCTTAGTTTTATATATTTTTCCATCTTTCTGTCTTGTAAATCAGGGTTAGGGTGTCACGGAAATATCTAATGTCAAAGATATTTATCGCCAAAAGTTAGGCTGGAAAGATTATCGGTCTTATGTCTGGGTCTCCAATGACACCCGCTGAGTGTAATCAGATTATTATATTTTTCTAACAACAACAACAACAACAACAACAACAACAACAACAACAACAACAACCAAGCAAGCAAGCAACAACAACAATAGTAATGATTTCATTTATTTGCTACAAGGGCGAAGGAATAGGGGATACAGACATAAAATGTGGGGGTTTACATATAATAATGAAATGATAAAAAATATATATACACAGTATACACACTGGAAAAAAGAGACATATGCATAACATACAAAGGTTTAAAAAAAGTGTGGGAAGGATGATAGAGATGTGGCCCGCCTGATACAGGAACGCCTTTAGGGATAATCGAAAAACTCCACTGTCCGAGATTTCCCTGAAAACCCAGGAGCAAGTGCCCTCTCCAATTCCTTCTCTCTGACTTACAGGTCTACACTTAGAGAGGTACCATCCACTCTTGCCATTTTCGCAACTTTCACCCACCTTTCAATAAACTCACCCGAGGGCAGCACTTCCCTCTCCACTCTCAATTTCCTTTTCATGTGAAACTTGAAGTCAATGAGACTTCCTCTACCAAAAAAGGAATGTATCTGTCCTCATGCCTTTCAGCCTTGTCCACCAAACAACCTCTTTCGCCATAGTCATCAGGCAAAGGAAAACTGCCTTGCCTGCGTGATTAAAGAAGGGCGGTGGTGCAATCATCACTACAAACTTGGCCAACAGACAAATCCGTCCCACACGTGACAGTAGCTGTGGAACATAACCCCACAAGTCAGCAATGCCCAGACACTGAACGAGAGTGTGCAGAACGGTTTCGTCACTGCGCACACATCGAACAAGTCCATCTGACAGCGCATTTGCGCCTGTAGAGCTTGTCTCGAACCAGTAGCGCTACCACCCCACCCACCCGATAGCACTACCAGACTAAGGACATCTGAAAATTATCCATGATAGTTCACGATCGGAAAGTCCTCCGGAACAGACTAGCCAGTTCGTTCTCGTCGGCGCCCAGAGTCTCCCCGAGAACGTCGTCGCACTTCCCGCCACTAATCCGCATAAATTTCTAAAGCGGAACATACACCGATTCCATTGCCCGACTGGTAGAGGGTTGTGGGCACGTGACTGATAACAGTCTAACCTGTTGTGTCTATATGAAAATAACAATAATAATCCTTTCTACTATAGGCTCAAGGCCTGAAATTGTGGGGAGAAGGATAGTCAATTATATCAACCTCAGTGTTTCACTGGTACCTAATTCATCGACTCCAAAAGGATGAAAGGCAGAGTCGGTAATAATAATAATAATAATAATAATAATAATAATAATAATAATAATGACAACAACAATAACAACAACAACAACACTGGCAGAACGATCCTGGCTAAGAGAGCAGACATAATTAAAAAAGACAGTAAAGAAAATACTTGTAGAGCATTAGATGTAAATGTTCTCACTGATAAAAATATATCTATAAAGGAAGTTGACAAATTACGGACCTGGAAATTGAAATACAAAAGATATGGCATCTTAAAGCAAGAAATGTTCTTGTTATTGTAGGTGAGTTTGGTGTGATTAAAAAAAAGTGGATGTCAGAAACATCTAGAAAACATTCCAGGAAAACCGTGTATCAGGGAAATTCAAAAGATTGTGCTGACAAATACTGCCCACATCCTTAGAAAAACGCTATCGATTTAAAAGTCTGTGCTGTATTAAATGAAGATATTTCGTTACTGCCCCTGCTACTCCCTCCTCCCCAAGATTTCACTCATGCTGTAACATCTCTTATTCTTCATTAGCCCTAGGACGCAGGGTGTGTGTTAGCAAGTGATTGTAACAGACATGCAGATTTAATAATAATAATAATAATAATAATAATAATAATAATAATAATAATAATAAAGTGATTTAAAACCAGAAACGGAGGCTGTAATCTGTGCTGCCCAAAAGCAAGCACTAAGAACAAACTACATAAAATACAGAATAGACAACACAGCAGAAAGTGATAAGTGCAGAATTTGTGGACAAAACGGTGAAACCGTATGGCATATTACCAGGCAATGTACGCCACTAGCCCAGAAGGAATATAAGAGACGCCACGACAATATAGCCTGGCTTGTCCATTGGACACTTTCCAACAAGTATGGACTTGACAGAGC
>NC_068996.1:368663-370220 GCF_001194135.2 Octopus bimaculoides | reverse complement strand
TATACTAGTGTGTTCTTTTAGATGGGTGTCTGTCACTAGTTTTTCTTGAATCACCGATAGTGCTTCACCAGTTGGGACTTTGGTGAATAGACTTATCACATCTAGACTCACCATCTGGTTGGATTCAATGGGGGTATCCTTGATCAATTCTGTGAAGTAGGTTGAATTCTTCATGTACAATGTTGACTTTTCTGCTAATGGGCTGATTATATCCACCAAGAAGCGGCTCAGTGGATGACATGCTGAACCTCTACAGCTCACTATAGGTCTTAGTGGAATACCTTCCTTGTGAATCTTAGGGAGACCGTACATGTGTGGTAGTTTACTGTAGTGTTGAGTCAGCTGTCTGTACTTCATTGGTGTGAAGTGATCCTTGTTCTTGATCAAGATCTGTGACAACTTCCTCTCTGTTTTCAGAGTTGGGCCTTTCTTTACTCTACTGTAGCTACCATCACTTATAAGACTTGCCAATTTTTCGGAGTAGTCAGACTTGTTCATCACCATTGCAGCATTTCCCTTGTCCGCTGGGAGTATTATGATGGAATTGTCTCTTTGTAGCCTTTTGATAGCGAACTTTTCTTCCTTAGTGATGTTTGGTTTGGGAAGTTTCGTTTTTTCTAGTACCTGTCTCACTTTCGACCTTAGTTCATCTCCCTGAGCTTTTGGTATCTTTATGGTTATCTCTTCAATAGGGGCTATTATGTCCAAGTATGGAATGCGCTTGATGGTTGTCGCAAAGTTGAGACCTTTGTTTAGTACGGCTTTTTCGGAGCTTTCCAGATGTAGGCTACTTACGATCTGATTAATAATAGTAATAATAATAATAATATAATAATAATAGTAACATCGTTAGGAATGAGAACCCGGGTTCAAAATTTCCCCAAGACACCTGACGAAGGCTGGAGGGTATATCAGCCGAAACGTTGTGCTAACAACAAACAAGATGAGGACAAATATCCGTCAAATGTAAATAATGTAAATAATTCCTCATCTCTTAAATATAGAACTGAATAACAATAATAATAACAACAATAACGACGACGACGACGACGACGACGATGATGATGATGATGATGATGATGGTGGTGATGGTGGTGGTGGTGGTGGTGATGGTGATGGTGATGATAAATATCGAGTACCAAACTTCTGGATCAAACAGCTAGTTGATATACATGGAGATATGTCATCAGCATACAAAGAAGTCATGAAAAACCCAGAAAATAGCCCAGACTGGTTGACACAGGGAGTGACATACCTAATACCAAAAACAAATGACAAAGAAAACCCAAAGAACTATCGACCAATCACCAGTCTACCAGCAATGTATAAAATATTAACATCTGTAATCACTGAAAGAACATATACATTCCTAGAAGAAAACAACCTACTACCACCAGAACAAAAAGGTTGTCGAAGAGAGAGCTACGGATGCAAGGACCAATTGCTGATAAACAAAATGATCCTTGAAGGCTGCAAAACCAGGAAAACGAACCTGAGCACATCATGGATCGACTATAAAAAGGCGTTCGATAGTGTACCTCACTCATGGGTTCTGAA
>NC_068996.1:364489-366989 GCF_001194135.2 Octopus bimaculoides | reverse complement strand
TTACAGAAGTTGAGAAGTTATTTAAGTACAAAGACCTAGAAATAGAAGTGACCAAGATGTGGGGAATGAAAAGCAGCACAGCACCAGTGGTGATTGGAGCGTTAGGGCTAATTAAAAAAGGGCCTTGATAAGCAGCTCAACAAACTCCCTTTCAGTGTTAACGTGGGAGAACTTCAGAAAATAGTGTTGCTAGGTTCCGCACACATTTTACGCCGTGTACTCTCCATGAGATGTGGACCTGCTTTGACCCTAGGGTCAAGGGATGACCTCGGTTCAGCAGAAGACAACGGACCATATTTTATTTTTAAAAAAATAACAATAACATTTTTTCCAGGGTGACTTGTTGTCCTCTTTAATTTTTGTCTTATATTTGAACCACCTTAGTTTAGTATTAATGAAGGTAGAGGTAGGGTATCAGTTCAGAAATAGTAATGGAACAATTACCCATTTGCTCCACATGGATGATCTGGAGTTCTTTTTAGTAAGAATGAAAAAGAGATAGATTCCTTAAAATACAGACTGTAAGACTCTCCAGTAATGAGAGAGGCATGGAATTTGTCATAGATAAGTGTGCAATATTAATCGTGAGAAGGAGACAGGTAGTCAACATTGAAGGCATCCAATCATCAAATGTTTAGACATTAAAATCACTGAAAGGAGGAGAGAGTTATAAGTATCTAGGAGAATTAGAATCTGACACAGTACTAACTATAGAAATGAAAACGAAAATTGAGAAGGAGTACATCAGAAGGGTGATGAAGCTAATTAAGTCAAAGCTAAATGGTCCGAATCTAGTGAAGGTTGTAAATACTTGGGCGGTGTCATTACTTAGATACTCAGCAGCTTTTGTAGATTGGACAAAAACTGAATTAGCAAAGCTTGACAGAAGAACTAGGAAGGAATTCAATGTGAATGGAGGACTCCACCCAAGGGCAGGAGTAGCAAGATTATACTTGTCTAGAAAGGAAGGCAGAAGAGGGTTAATATCAGCAGAAGACTGCGTGGAGTTAGCTAGAGTAGATATAGACTCCTATGTAAACGATAGGGAAGAAAGTTTATTAAAAACTGCTAGAGTCACAGCAAGACATAGAGAATCTAAACACCCAAACGAATTTGAAAACCAGAAAAAAAAGTAAGAAATTATCTGACTGGCAGGAGAAGACGTTGCATGGAAGATTCCCAAAGATAGTTGCAGCAAATATTCGTAGTGAGACATGGTTATGGTTGCAGAAAGGAAAGCTGAAGAGGGAGACAGGAAGGTTGTTAGTAGCTGCACAAGAGCAAGCATTAAGGATTAATTGGATAAAAGCCAAGATAGACAAAAACCAGGTAGAGTCCCAATGTAAATTATGCAAATCAAAGAGGAAAGCATTACTCATATAGTAAGTGAATGTAGCATGCTGGCTCAGAGAAAATACAAGAAAAGACATGACAATCTAGGGAGAGTAATCAACTGAGAGTTATGTAGAAAGCTAGGATTTGAACATACAGATAAATGGTATAACCATGAATTATACAAAAGTAAAAGGAGAAAAGAATGGTAAAAATTATTCTATTTATGCAGTCCTCTTAATATAGGAGGACCTTTATGTATAATTGAGGAACACTACTGTCGAAGATATCCCTGAACACCAAGGACAGATGTCCTCTCCAATTCCTTTTTTCCAACCTCTCCAATTCCTCTTTTCCAACACACAGGCCTATACTTAGAGCGGTACCATTCACTCTTGCCCTTTTCGCAACTTCCACCCATCTTTCAATAAATTCGCTCACGGACACACCTCTCCTCTCCACCATCACTTTTCTTTTCAAGTAAAGCTTGAAAATATCAATGAGGGAGGGCTCAACTAAAGAGGAATGCCTCTGTCCTCGTGCCTTTCACTCTCGTCCGTTAGACCTCTTTCGCAGCAACCACCAGATAAAGGAAAACTGCCTTACCCACACAATTAAAGGAAGCAGTGGGCAACCATCCTTATGGAGTCGGCCTATAGACGAATCCGTTCCACACATGCCAGCAGCTATTCGACATAACTTTACCATTGAGTAGATAATATAAAAAATCATCTGAGACAGTTAGACAAATATTTAGTGGACTCTAAAAAACAGCTAAAAGGTATACTAAAAATGACAGGGAAAAGTACGAATACGCTGGAAAATGTGCAAGAATTATGGGATAAAATATCCCTAAAAGTGGTAGTAGCAGAGCGAAACTCGCGTGGGATATGCCAATCTATTCAGATTAGAAGCTGCAACATACCAACTAGATATCACTCTTTTACAGAAGAAGTTCAAAGAATGGCCCTTCTTCGATGTAGCTATAACTGCAGACTAGAACATTGTGAAGACAGAGGCATTGATCGAACAACTAGACACTAATATACATAAATCGGTGGGAGCCGGCATACATATATATGCATGCATCCATCCAACTATACATACATGCATACATATATACATACATACGTTCATATATACATACATATACATATATATATATATA
>NC_068996.1:363631-364203 GCF_001194135.2 Octopus bimaculoides | reverse complement strand
GATACAGCTTGGCACCTGTGACGTCGCAACTCATTTCTTCAGCTGAGTGAACTGGAATAACATGAAATAAAGTGTCTTGCTCAAGAACACAACACGCAGGCCGGTCCAGGATTCGAACTCACAACCTAATGATCGTAAGCTCGACGCTCTAACCGCTGAGCCATGTGCCTTCACACACACACGTACACGCACTCACACACTCATACACACACACACATATAGTTTTTAATTATGGTATATTCTTTTAAGAACGTAGTAGAGTACAGTATAAGGCTCGTCCACCTTCAGGTTTCACCCTGCTCTACTAGGTTTGCGCTTGGGCTTCTGTCGTGTGTGAAAAGATAATTTCAAAAAAATTTGGAGTGAACATATCGCCTGAGGAAACACAACTAGATCTCATAATGCAGGGAAACGGTTGCATAATCAAATACCTGAACGCCTGGAGAACCACGTTGTGTAGAAATTGTAGTGAATGAAAATAAATGTCCAACTGTATCCCTCCTTGTTGACTCCAAATTTTTCCAATTATATATATATATATATATATATATATATATAAATGTAACCACATG
>NC_068996.1:362615-363621 GCF_001194135.2 Octopus bimaculoides | reverse complement strand
CAAATTTTTCCAATTATATATATATATATATATATATATATATATAAATGTAACCACATGTGGATCGTTGGTGAGTTTATATACAGGGTGTGATGGGTAAATTGTCGCTATTCCATATCTTTAATTTCGCGTATGCGCATTGTTTGTCTTTGATTTTGTCGACTGCACAGTATAGTAGATTCAGTTAGGCACCGTCTGAGATTAAAATAGCACCATGACGCAATTCCCTCTGCTAGAAATTTGGAAACGACCTGCTGTATTTAGCATTCGCGCTGGAAGCTCCAATACGAACATTTCAAAGTGTTTGAGTGTCAGTCTGAGTACAGTGCCATATGAGGACATGTACCGAGAGTGATAAAAATCAAACATCCCGTCAACATCATGGTGTTTGAAGTGATCATTACTGATGGCGATGTTATGCCTCCATTCATCTTCCCACACAGCCTCAGACTCAACATGGAGGCCTACATCAAGTGCCTGGAGGAGGTAGTGTGCTGCCCTGGGTAAAGGAGCTGGCTGCTGGAAGATCCTATGTCTGGCAACGGGACTCTGCACAATGCCACACAAGCAGGAGAGCCCAATCATGACTGTCAGACAATTTCTGCAACCACATCACCCCTAACATCTGGCCACCTAACTCCCCAGATTGCAACCCCCTTGATTATTACGTGTGGGGCGTAGTTTAGCGAGAGACCAATAAAACTCCTAAAGATGAACTGGAGGCAAGGATTATGGCAGCATTCACAAACTTAAACAAGAAGACCGCCCAAAAGAGTTGCAGAAGATTCCGAACTCGTCTGGAAACCGTGGTTGAAGCCAATAGCGATTTTATTCAGTGAATTTGCTCTTTAGTATTTCAAGATATTTGTATGCAATTTTGGTAAATGTATCTTAAAAAAAGAGTCAGTCTTATTTTGCGTAATTTAGACGACGATTTATTCACCGCACCCTGTATACACACACACACACACACACACACACACACACACACACACACACACACACA
>NC_068996.1:358028-362605 GCF_001194135.2 Octopus bimaculoides | reverse complement strand
ATATATATATATATATATATATATATATATATATATATACACACACATACATACATACATACATACATACATACATACATACATACTAAGCATTTGTATAAAGTGCTAAATCTCACTCAGAAATGGTTTGGGAAGAAGTTATGCTTACATGGTAAGTGTGCATTGCATCATTCTTTGCTCCAAGAAATATCTGGCCAGTCAGTTCAAAAGGCTAATATTATTAAAATAACAAAAGTATTTTCCTTTTTTCCAAAGTTCACATAAATGACAAGGAACAAAGAAACATGGTAGCAGAAACGACTGTTTTCAGAACATACACTAGCTTCATTGAATTTAGTAACTGTATGGAATAGCTTAAGAAAATATATCTATATTTCAAAGCTGGCTTGCAAATAAAAGGTTTAGATCTAGATATTATGAAACTAAATGTGACAGGGTTTAAAATAATTTCTGCAAAAAAGTAATTTAAATGAATGTTGAGATTGAAATCTACCTTCCAAATAAGACAAAGTTTTCTCAATCACCTTCATTTTTGCCACTGTTGCCTGATGTCTGTGATCACAGCTGTTCTTGCAGTGACCATCATGTCTTTCTTCTGGGAGTATATTACCCAGTTTAGATGATAAAGTGCAATTTGAGTAGTGATTGTCTGATATTTTCAAGCATGTCGCATGTTCTTAAGTAGTTGTTTAGCCTCAGTTCGGTTTTGATCCAGAAGGTCTATGATCAAAGATGCCCTAGTAATTTGAGCAGCTGTGAATAGAAAACCTCTCTAGCTTGTATCACAACCAAAATAGGAAACGGATATTTAGTTATTTGATATTGGGAAATTTATTTCTCTCTTTCTATGTTACCTTCATCAAGAGAAAAAATATATATGAAAATTTTGGTACACTCGGTAACAATTCAACCTAAATATTTTAACATTTCAAAGTATTCCAGGAATTGACACTGCCTTTCATCACATCGCTATCCATGAATGAGATAATTGTTTTCTACTGCACTCAAGTCGTCCTTAGTCAAGTTATAAACTCTTCACAGTTTTTCTGTCATCGCCGAGATGGGAGGAAGGAATAATGTCCATGACCGTCATATGCACCCCTAAGTTACTGTGAGTGATACGGTTTATGCTCAACTTCAACATCTGTAAGTCAATACCCATAGTAAAAACAAAATGGGCTGGGATTGAGGAGGAAAAGCTGTGGAAAGTGGTTACTATGGAGTCAGAGACTATAGTTAACGAGAGATAAGTATTTTGTATAGGTCTGGAGGAGAGGTGATACACAGAATCGTCGCCCTTAGTAGTAATCTATTTTGGGTTTTGATTTTTGTAGAGATTCAGTAACTGATCGAAGGCAAAGTATATTCTGCTTCTGTAAAGCAAATCTAGTTTGGTGTTATTCAGACATAGCTATATCCTGTAAAAGGCCATGAAAAAAGTTTTAGAGGCCTAGAATTTGTATTGACTTTGAGAAATTACATAGTGTCACCGCTTGAGACTAATGCAATTTAGAATATGATGAAAAATAGAATATATAGAAATGGTTTACTACTAGTTCCTTTTAGTCTTTGGGGATTTAAGCACTAAAAATTAACGTAACTTATAAATATATTGATCGTAAGGACGGTAGGGTGACTTGTGATATTTAGGTTAGTCCTTTTACCTTCTAAGTTTAATTGCTGACAGGTTCGACTTGGCTTTTAATTTCTCATAGTTAATAAAGTACTACTCAAACAAAGACGACGATCTAATCGACTTATAGGCTTCTCAAATGTCATTAACTCTGCGATTGTATTTGTGAGCTGTGTTAGTGAACGTTGCCGAACTAATAGCTTTTATGTACAGTTTTGTGGAATGATCTAGGAAAATGTATTTGCCCAGGTAGATAGTAAAACAAATTGGTAAGATAAACACCTTTCACTCGCTAGGTCTGTAGCCAGTAAAATACTTAACAAATTAGACTATCATGTTCAATCAAAAGAAATTAATTAGTTCCATATGCAATTATTAAATTTTTTTCCCAATTTATTGTGTGGTGCGACAGTCTTTGGCGAAAATGATCCGCAGTTCGGATCACAAACGAAATTACATCCAGTAACTATATTAGTATTAATATATTTAATACAGGAAACATTAATAAATTAACTAGAATAAAAAAAAAGCAACATTGACAAATATATAATTTTCATTTCTTTCATTTCCAGTTTTCACTTTGTTTTCCCTATTCCCAACATTTGAATAAGTTAGCAAAAACTTACCTCACATTTCTCATGCGGATGACATTTCTGAAATATTCAGCAACGATTGCTTATTCTTTCGCGAAGTCTGCCAGCAGAACAATTACTCAATGCTATTTATTGCTTTAAATCGATTAATGTGTCTTACTTTTAGAAATTTTATTTTGCTATTTTCCTCCATTTCTAATTTACACTTGCAGCTTTTATAATTTTCCATTGAAATGGAAACTCATGTCAGGTTATGAAGCACGAAACCTATCACAAGTAAAATGACCTTACTTAATCTTTATTGATAAATTCTGCCATATCTCCCACTGCTTCTATTTTTACCGGCTTTGGCCAAAAATTACTAATATCTAATGTCAGCAAAGATTTTGTGTAAATTGGAGAATCTAAACATGAATTGTTTTTAACATATTTATTCTAAGTGTAAATTATCTTTTATTTCACACTAGAATGAATGTAGATACATTAAATATAGAACTCAGATATGAATAACTTTCATCGTAACTTCACTATTATAAGCAAACGAGAGAGGATCTATGTAGCCATTCAACCAAAGACAAATGGCAACAAAATCTCTATGAAATCACATCTATCTTAACAAACGCTCAAGTGTATGCGCACACTATCAATTCTGGTGTGTTTCTAAGTTCAGATATGTCTCGAAACTCGTCTTTTCGTACACTATAAGCTTATTGTCCCCTCGCACATACGACGTGCTTTGTAGATCACGTAAATTCTTGTTTCCCTCTAATTTTTCCACACACAAGCGTCGTTTACTCGTCACCTACAGACCTAAGCAATTACTTTTTATCTTGAACAGGCATCTTGAAAGTATCCTCATCGCAAAGTAATGCCTTCCAAAAATACAAAGATACTGTTTGCATCAAATATAATTCTTTGTGGTCTTGAACAACATGTAATTAAACATCACATACTCACAATTTCTGATCACTAGAATATTGCTTTCATATGTGGGGTCGTAGTTGCTGCTACTATATAGACACAAGTACCCCAAAATAGAAAAGACACAATATGCACGTGTGTATGTATGTGTATGTATGTATGTGTATGTATGTGTGTGTGTACACAACATGAACACACACATATATTTATGATAAATAATTTCAAATAGAAAACAACTCAATGCAAAAAATTAATAAATAAATAAAATGTAGATTCTAATAATTTCATGCTGGATTAATTACCGGTTCTATTTCTACTGTTAGTTCCATTGTCTCATCAGATCACTTGATAATGATAATAATTTACCTGCATTCACTGAATATTGAAATAATATATATTATTTCAACATTGACAGCCGGGAGGTAGATTGCCAGGTGATCTGAAGAACTTGATAGTTATATTGTAAACGATTGTTGAGCCACACGGTTCCGGGTTCACGTTTGCAGCGTAACACTTTGAGAAACTGAGAAACCCAACGGGCTACTTATATGTGTGTGTGCATGTGCGTGTGTATGTATGCATGTATGTATGTATGTATGTATGTATTTATGCATGCATGTATGTATGTATGTATGTATCTATCTATCTATTTATCTATCTATATTTTAAATGATTAATACAGAAGCATATATTAGCACAACAATCGTTTCGGTTTCATTCTGCACTGTTCCCTATTAGGCGTGGGACGATGTAATGACACCAGATGCAACGCAATATGCAAAAGAGTCTTATCAGGTGACGTAAGATGCTTCAAAAGTTAGGTGATTTAAATTTAATTTTCGCTTCAAGTTATATTCTGATGGTGAGGTTCCAGCAGTTCAGACACATTTGATAAGGTGAAGAAGATGTGGTCAGGAAGAAATTAAAAGAATAAAAACACAAAGTATCTAATATAAATAGGGGTGGGGTGTTTATAATAGTGATCGAGAAGTCATTGCTAAAAAATAAAGAATAAAAATTATAAAGAATCTAGTGTAAATGGAGGGTGTGTGTGGAGGGGGTGCTTACGACATTAGATTGCACGGATTTAGCATGCGTTAGTGTTCGATGGCTGGCTAAAGCGGTTAAGCGCAACGACATAGTTAGGAATTTCAGCAGGAATTTTAGTGAGGATGTTATTCCAGTCTGTAGACTTTGTGACTTACACACACATATACGTATAAGTGTGTGCGGACGCCAGTATACGTTCACGTACACATGCGCCCGCACACCCGCATCACACACACACATATCGTTAGGCATCGGTCATCCTGCCAATAGGTACACACATTTACTCACTCACATACCCACGGACATACGCACCCCAGTAAACGCACTCGCGCAAACCAGCTCACGAACAAATACGCATTCCTCTATATTTACACGTACCC
>NC_068996.1:353735-357979 GCF_001194135.2 Octopus bimaculoides | reverse complement strand
CCCACCACACACACACACAGGTACACCAGTAGGAATGCGCGCACACATATACGCACACATATACGTACACATATACACCTACATATACACAAACATAAACCCAAACACGCACGCACTTATATCCACACATGCATACACTCACATATACACAAACCAATATATATGTAAGTACGTACATACACTCACGTATACTTGTACATATATATGCATATATACGTACATGCAAATATATCTACCCTACATGCACATGCACCACACACACACGCACATATATATTCATCTGTATATACTCATCTGTATACAGAGAGTGTATATATATAAACCCGGACCTATATAGAGTACATGCGTGCATGCCATTCAGCTCATGTACGTGTACGCATCACGTATATTTACACTTACCCGACGCCTTCACGCATCGAGATAGGTACGGCCATTCGCATTCGCGCACGCATATATATATACGCACTTACATACATATACACATACATATTTACATACACGTACTACGCGCATGGACATACATCATTTGTTTATAGCGTTCATTCCTATATATATATATATATATATATATATATATATATATGTATATATATATATAAGCACATATTTATAAAGTGTATGTATATACACAGATATGTATGTACACATACACAGACACAGACACACACACACACACACACATGTATATATATATCGCTCGCTCTTTTTGAGTCATTAGTCTGAGGCCATGCTGTTGTGACTCTACAATAGGGCAGACTGCTTCTATTGCGGAAGAATCTGACATAATATCAGTGACGTCTTCCGCATACTCCAACATGACCTTCCCTGGTCCCAGTTCGAAAGAAATGCGCTCATCCTACAACTGTTCCAACTCCTGTAGCAGTGGTTAGAGGGATGACATGTACAAAATGGACGGGAGTGATTTGTTCTGTCAGACTGAACGACAGATGAAAAATGCTTCCTAGAGTTGTCCACGCGACTGAGCTTTACAGTAACCCGCTCTCCGTAAACAGAACTGAAACCGATTACCTTTTGGATGTCTTCCAAATAACGCTTGTCGATCTTACCGAAATGTTTCGGATATCCACAAACCTAGCTTAATTAGCAACCCTCTCTGTACTGTTTTGCATGAATTGAAAGTTGTCAGGAACGAACCTCTTCCTGATTACGCACGTTTGCGCTTCCTAGATCAGACCATCGATGACAAGTACAAACCCTTTCGCTAATATTTTGATGAAAATCATAAATTCCTTGCCCAGCAGAGTTGGGATCAACAGTTGTCTACAACATTCTGTTTTTCAGCATGCTTTCTCGGTAAATTTAGTTCTTCACGGCTCACAACAGTAGGGCATTAGTCAATAATTCGCCAAGCAAATTCAAGTTCGTGTTATCAGCCTTTAGCAATATCATACGTCTTGTGACTAGAGCTGCTGCAGGCTATCAAGGTAGGAATTAAAATCCACTACTGTCTCCGGCTTACCTACCGCCTCGAACAGTCGAATTAACTGTTGAAAAACTGCACACATGCTCAGAGTCGAGTAGCTCACATCTTTCATCGTCCTACAGCTGCTCCTGCTGGTCATTGCTTAACTAAATTTTCCCTGTAGTCTCTGCGTGCTGGTAAGGACAAGTACATCTAGTACCTGGGTCCCTCTCTTTGGTCTTATCTAAATCAACCGGACAGATCAATATTTTCATCCACTGGTTTGACAAGTATTCAAATTATCTAAAGACTGGATGTCTCGCTGTAGTTGGCACATTAGTGAAATCCAGTACGTCCTTGTCAGGCAGTTGGAAAATTCTGAGCAGGTTTTTGAGGATTTTATATCTTTTCTATGAGCTAGCAACATACAGTCCCTCCGTGCATCTAAACAATAGTGGAAATCACCTACTAGTTGTAGAGTTGTAATGATCGAGATGTCTCCAGAAAAACTTCCAAGCGCCGGAAGAAATTTGGCCGTCTTATTTCTGTCGGGGCATAGAGAGCCACTAATTTAAAAGCAATCCCTTCGCTGCCACTCACGTTCAGAGTCACTGACTTACCGTCCTTTTCAAAAAGATTGGCTATATTTCAAATCTAAGGATAACACAGAATAGCACTGCCGGAGAATATCACATATAGTCTGTCTATCTATCTAACTTCTGTTTATTTATCTATTTCCTTAAAATTACGCGGGAATGTAGTTTTTTTAACTTCTTGTTACGTAGGTCACCTTATTTACAAGGTGCATATTCAAGATAACTTTTGGAACATTTAGAGTAAGGACAAAAAAGTGGCTTCAAATTTTGGCACAAGGCCAACATTTTCGAGACTGAGAGCAAGTGAATTACATCGACCTCTCTGTTCAACTGGTACTTATTTTATTGAGCTTCGAAAGGAATGAAAAGTAATGTTGAACTTGGTGGAGTTTGAACGTAAAGAGGGACGAAAGGCCGAGAAGTATTTTGCCCAGGATGCTAACTATTCTGCCAGTTCGCCGCCTTATGAGTAAGAATAAAATATTAAAAGTTAAAGAAAAAACTATCACCTTTTCCTAACAAAGAGATTGATGTTTCGAATGTATTATACCTGCGTATGAAGAAGTGTGGTGCAGCATATTAGTAAATCATGGGAATTTAATAAGGAGGCTAACAAATGTGTCGTGTATACTCTGTTGTATAATGTTAATGTGTATGGCTGACGAAACACGACTTGAATGAGAAATCGGGCAGAAAAAGAATACGATGTAGTGTGAAAGAGAGACGAATGACGAATGCCTTGATAAAGACATATAATGCGTACGGAGGAGGAAAGTTGGGGAGAAAAGTTTCACGGGAAAAGAACCCGTGAAAAAGACCAGGAAAACACAAAATGCTTTGGAAGATAATCTCAGGATGATAAAAAGAAAAAAACATGAAAGATACGGCAAAGGATCGCAACAAGAAGTGAAATATTGTGCTGGAGCAGACAGACACGTGAAAATTTACATAATTATGGGGGGGGGGAGTAGACGTACTAAAAGTGTAGATGATGATGATGATGATGATCAAAGAGAACATGAAGACAAGGAGGAATATGGCTACCATGATGATGATGATGATAACAATGATATATTGTGTGTATGTATGAACGCACATGTATAAATGATGATGACGAGGAGGAGGAGGAAGAGTAGGAGGAGGGCAGGATGGTGATGATAATGATGCTGCTGATGATGATGATTGTGTTGATAATGATGATGATAACGACGACGACGATGATGATAATGATAAATTGCACGCATAGGTTTTCACGCGTGTATATGAAGTATCGTTTATACATACATACACGCACAGAAAAAAAATGATTAAAAAAAAAACACAAGTACAATTTATTGATTCACAGTAGAACGATTATTGCTTAGTCATTAGAGTATGTTGGTACACAGTTTGAAGAAGTTTGTACACATAAACACATATACACATTCACAGATATACGTGTATGTAAGTATGTATGTATGTATGTATGTATGCATGTATGTATGCATGTATGTAAGTATGTATGTAAGTATGTATGTGTATTAAAGCATTAAATTCTCTCCTCTGTGTAAGCATATGCGTGCCTATGATTATGTTCGTTTGAACAGCTCTTGCCTATTAACAAGAAATCTTGCCACGAAACCCGAGTACTTGCGCAGGAGAAACAGTATCTGTTTTAATAATTTTTGCATCACTGCACTTTATTTAGGTATTTTCAGTTACATCTGCTTTTCTACATCATCTCAGTTCACTTGAGGCTAGCTCGAAGTAACGGGATTTTAGGATGCCTCCCTTCAATTTATATTAGTAAAGTGTAGCTAATGGTCATTTGGTTCAAACAACTTAAGCTAATCCCAGTATTTTTACTCTAGAGATGATCTGAGTATTTGAAGACAAACTACTCTTCACTTTGCAAATGTCTTTTCTCATTAATTCCGAGTAATTGCAACTTGGAGATTCTTCAAGAGATACATCTATCGATTGACTGTATTGATTGATTTTATATATAAGCACCAATTTGAGACAGAAAAGTCCAACAAACTTTCAAAGAAGACTTGAACCATGTCTGTTACATTAAATCGTACAAAATAATAAATAATATATAAATAAAATTACTTTAGCGTACATAATTTAATAAAATAAAATAAGGGGTGTTCTATATTTTAATCGGTAATAGTCACCTACCATACAATAAATGCAGGGTTCGAGTCACCCATATTGACATGTTTATATATATATATATATAT
>NC_068996.1:351025-353675 GCF_001194135.2 Octopus bimaculoides | reverse complement strand
AAATTTTGGCAAAAGCCAGCAATTTTAGGGAGGGGGTTAAGTCTATTGCATCGACCCCAGTATTCAACTGGTATTTATTTTAACAACTCTGAAAGGGTGAAATACAAGGTCGACCTCGATGACCTTTAACAACGTAAAGGTGGACGAAATGCCGCTAAGCATTTTGTACCGGCGTGCTAACGATTCTTCCTGCACACATACATCAAATATTGTTTACAGTATTATCTAATCAGTGCGACGAAGTTGCAGACTACTTAGGAGATCAGTTAAAGTGTCTTCTAGTAAATATTTCGACACTTTCTGCTTGCTGTTGGCAAAGCCTGCGACGACACTGTTGTGAAGCTGTTTTGATCTGGTCTTTGCTCTGGAAAATATCAGTGGTGTGGAGAACAGAAACTTGCACGTATGAGCAATTTCATGTCTGTCCCAGATGAGGAAACTTTTCAGGAGCGTCTATAACATTCGACAAAGGCTATTAACAATCTTAGCATTGTTTTTGGTTAATTCCACGTCTGTTCTGATGAAATAGATCTATGAAAGAGGAAAGGTGTTTTAGTCATACAAACCGACTGTCTCATTGGTTTCTACATCTATGTTTTTCCTTTTTAATGAGGTAGGCGTGTTGTTTGAGTGAATTTAGTTGCTATTGCTTGCAATTTGCCGAAGACCTAGAAACTCTTTTAGTAGTTTTCGCAGTTGATCCATGATTGTGTTTATTATGTTAAAAAATTGAAACAGATAACATGGATTTTGTTGTGAGAAAGTATATCCAAGAAACTAAGTTCATTAATTCACAAAATAGCAAGGTAAGTAGTTTTACCTCGACTCAGCCATAAAAATGGTTATGTATATAATTTAGCATTTGATGACCGTAAAAATTAAGCATAAAGTTGATGGAAGAACTAAATATTCTATCAATTGGCATAGAGTGGGTGATTGGCAGAACCGTTAGAACATTGGACTATTGCACTATTTGTTCCTGTTCTTTGGGTTCTTTCTTCAAATACAAACAACAACAACTTCCCTTCCATCCTTCTGTTTTCAATAAAATGAAGTACCAGCCAAATATTGTATCTGTCTATCTGAATAATTAGTTACGTATTTAAAAATTAGTAACGAGAAAACGTTGGGTTTCCCTTTTCTTTAGAAAAAGAAAATGGCATTTTTACTTTATGTGAGAGAAAGTAATAAGATCGCCTATTTGTTTGCTATATGTAAGAGACATTATAGCAACCGGCTTTGGCGAGAGTGTCGTGCGTGAATCCGCTGCCTTTTAGCTGTCTGAAGTTGGTGATCCTATTATCTGGTATTATTTTCATTAAATCATCATAATAATAATTAAATTATAACAAATTAAGCCTTTGTATGAGAGTAGTTTTAATATCTTTAGATTTCTAAAGGCGGTGAGTTGGCAGAATTGTTAGCACGACAGAGTCCACCTTATCTTTTATCCTCTCGGTGTCGACAAAATAAGTACCAATTGAACACGGAAGTTGATTTAATCGACTGAACCATTCTCCCAAACCTGCTGGCTTTGTGCCAAAATTTGAAACCAATATCTTTAGATATGGGTCCATACAAAGAAACGAAATGTGACGGGTGGATATGTACAATTTATAAGTCAGCGGCCTACGATATGTACCAAACAGCCGGAGAGAAGGAATTTTTTCTTTATCGAGCAATTGACTATAAAGAAATCACTAAAGATTTCTTTCTACTGGTTATCGAAAAAAAAAACAAAAAAAAAACTGTGAACTCAGTTTGATATCAAGATTTTAAGAATAATTTTTTGTGTATTTTGTGAAAAACGTATCAGCCTGGGATAACTTCCACATAGATAATATCATTGTTTTATTTCCGTGTAAATTTTGGTTCCTAAGGTTCTAGTTCGGTGCCTTGAGCAAAAATCTCAGAATAGTATGGACACGTATGTGAGGGAGCAAAAATACACACTAAAAACGTAGAATTAGACGTTTTAGTATTGCCTGATCCGCTATAAATATTTTTGTTAACCTATTTTAAAGAAATATACAAAAATATTTGTACAGCGTGATAGATATATCAATTCAATTTCTTAACTTTCATAACCACAAAATTTGCGATCAAATGACTTCTCTATCAGTGCTAATCTGGTTTTAATATTCTTCGATTCATTAAACAATTTCGCCAATCTAAAATGGGTAGTATTTTAGATGAAGGATTATGAAGTGGTAGTAGGCTAGCGTATGTGTGTGCATGCATGAAAATACATACATATGTATGTGCGTGTATATATATATTATATACATCTATTAATATATATTTGTATTTTCTGTGGTGTTCTCACTACATGAATAAATGGAGCCTGTACGAAACGTACGTACTGCTATAACCTATTGAATCTTTGTTGCTTATCTTCAAATATATATATATATATATATACATGAACATCTACATTTGTATAGAATATATATATTCAATATATGCATATATATATATACATATATACATATATTAAATATATATATATAAGTTTGCCTTCGTATTTCATGTTGTTTACGTTTTGTGACGTCTTGTACCCATATATGCACATATATATACATATATATGTCAGTATGTACATATATGTATATATGCCTATATATATATATATATATATATATATATATAT
>NC_068996.1:347261-350925 GCF_001194135.2 Octopus bimaculoides | reverse complement strand
GAAAGCGGACGTTAAACGATGATGATGATGATGATATATATATATAAACATGCATCCATACACACATATATACATATACCTGAACATATACATTTGTATAGTATATATATGTATATATGCATGTAAACACATTTAAGGTTTAAAATGGCTGTCTACATATGCATAGATGTAATGAACATTAACTGGATTAAGGTATCACCACAAGCGTAGAGTTTGATATTTCTTATTTTCTTATAGACTGAATAAACTTCAAAGTTTATTCAAGTTATATACTCAGTGAGACCTCGAATAAAATTAACAGATATTGTAACTTTAACTATATTATCGAATTTGTGCTAACCTTTAAAGGCAGTAAGGTGTGATCCGAGTTGAATTTGGCTGCTTTTTCTAGCCATTCAGTTGACTGCCGAGAGACTTTTTTCCGAGGAAACGCCTGAACAGAAAATTTGATGTTATTACATGTAGGTGTTCGGATATTCGCTGGAGTTGTTTATTTGTAAGAAAATACTATTTGTAAATACTATTCTGTACATTCTATCAAAATCAATTTATAAGAGAATCCAAATTCCTTTCCTAATAATTATATATTCCCTTCATAAAAGTTCATTAGATAAAGTAATAATCTAACTAACCTGATTCTAAAAATATCAGATTTATTTGTCTCTGGAAGGCATTTTTGGCCATTTTGCGATTCCGTTACTAATTTATTGACTGCCATCTTGATATTCTATTATTAATTTATTGAATTATAATTATGGTCAGGTGAACAAAATAAACGACTGATATTGTCAAGCTCCTTTTATGAAAATAAGTTGTGAATCTCAAGTTTCCCCAAAATAGAAAAGCAAATGAAGAATGCGGGAGAGTAAAAATAAGTAAAGCAATACAGCATACATTGTTTACTGTATAAATTTGACAACAAACCATTCACTGGTAATATCGTATCCAATCACCACTGCTGCATTTAAATCTCAATAACTACAATAACCAAGAATTATTCATTGTAAATAAGTTACTTCAAACAGGTATAGATTGATCGCTAGCCACTAAACCTTTTTTTATTTCCTCTCTCTGCTTATTTCTGTGTCTCTTTCTGTCGAAGTGCGTAGGCTCGAAACGTAAAAGACTTTCTCACCTTCCCAAGCGTTAAACTAATACATCTGTTTGTTGTTTATACACCCATCTTTGTCTTTTGTTTTGCTTTTTTGTAAATTCCAACTATAGATTACCACTGTGACACAATGGGACACTGTAAAATTTACTATGAAGAGGTTAACAAGGAGAAATGTATAAGGGGGGGTGGGTTAATAAACAACATATGGCTTTATCAAAGGAGAAAGCACAGCATTTATGAAAATTTTATCTGGTGCCTGAAAATGGGAGCAGAAAAGGAAATAAAACAGTACAGCTCATGGTTGCTACGGTAAGAAGCAAAACGTTAAAATACTTTGTTAACATCAAACAAAAGACTTGTTCAGAATATTTGCAACTGGTGGTAGTATGAAACCGAGAGTCGATGTGAGGCCTTACTTTATATAAACTTGGCAGGCTCTTATTAAAAACTTTGTACCAAGAAGTGTCAAGGAAATTGAAAGAATATATTTCATTTTAATTCCTTTGTGGTTCCTGTAGTTTATGATCCTAAAATTATTGTAGCTTGTTTAGCTATTTCCTAGATTAATGACCGTAGGCGGCGCAGCATTAGTATTTATGAAAAAATGGCTCTGATGATTTTTGTTTGGGACCTCAAATTGCGACGGAGTCGTAGAGGTACTGTTGTAATATATTTCACACCTATATTCTCTAGATGCCATTGCTGTGTGTCGGTAATAGGGTCTTCGCTAATGATTTGCCTGTTATTTTTATTTGTTTATCCTATTTTCTTAATATTATTTGACCGTTTCTAGTTTTTCGCCCTCCTTCAAAAACGGTCTTTGTTACCATTCCAGTTTTCTTTTCTACACAATTCAGTCATAAAGCCTGAACGATTCCTACTAACAGGGTATCATGCAAGCGGATTTGACTAGAAAGCATGTGACTGCAAGGTTAATCATTTAACCACACAACCATATTATAAAAGAAAAAAATATGCCACAATTTATAGGCTCTGGTGTAGCTGTGTGAAAAGAAGCTTCCTTCCCAATCATTCGGTTCTGGATTCAGTTCCACAGCGTTGCACCTTGGGAAAGTGTCTTCTACAATAGCTTCGAGCCGACCAAAACATTTTGAGTGGATTTGGTAGACGGAAACTGAAAGAAGCCCCTCATATATATATATAGATGTGTGAATGAGTGCATGTGTATGTCTAAGTGTGTGCGTGTGTTTGTCTCCCACTTACCCCACCACTTGTCAACCAGTGCTGATGTGTTTACAACCCCGTAAGTTAGCGGTTCGGTAAAAGAGACCAATAGAATAAGTACCAGGTTTTAAAGAAAAATAGGCATTGTGGTCGATAAACTCGACTAAAAATTCTTCAAGACGGTGCCCCAGCATGGCCGCAGTCTAATTACTGAAACAAGTAAAAGATAAGAAAATATTTATTTCCTACTTTACACACAGTGATTTTAATTAAGAAAGATTAATTTTGACGCAAAACTGCCGATGAAAATTCGCTGAAAGGACGACCTACTTCTAGATTACATCAAAAACAAAATTTATAGTTAAAAAGCAAAGACTGACCAGGTTACTCTCTTGAAGAGTAATTATTTGCGAATTGTAATTGAGAATATCATCAATTCTGTATTATCAATGCTATGAACTCTATATTGATATAAATGCTTTATTGTTAATATAATGAATGCATAGATCATTAAAAGAATTAAGTACAAAAAGATATGCAGTGAGAAAAAAAAATGTTAGTAAATAACTAATAATATTTTCCTTTTGCTGGCAAGAAGACTCGTATTCTGATCTTATCAGCAAATATACCCGCAACTCTACTTGACGGAGTAGTGATGAAAGGAACACTATGTAAATATACAAGATTGAACATTTGTTGGTATAGGAAAATAGTATTGTTTATAAAATATATATATACATAAATACAAATTTTAAAAGCACAATGTATTTGTAAAACAAACTAATGTAGCAAAGTTTATTTACTTAAGGTTGTAGAAGTAGGACACCGCTTTGGGAAGAAATTACTGAAACATTCAAGGACAATATTTTACGGTAAATGTTTAGTCAATTAAATTAAGTCTATTTCTTGACTGGAAACATTGTTCGTGAAATTTAAACTTAAAACATAATGACTAAAAAATTTTTTATTTACCAATCCTGACAAATTATTCCAACAATCATTATAAATAGTAATAATTTTTGCAACATAGCTGGGGAGTTGTAAAGTTTATTAAATTGATTCCAGTGCTTGGCTGGTTCTTATTTCATCGACGCAAAACGGATGAAAGAAAGATAAAATTGACATTAGTGAAATTGAGTGTTAGAACGTAAAGAAACATGGTTAAACATCGCAAAGCATTTTTTTCCTGCTTTTATACCAATTCTGCCAATATACTGCCGTCTATTTTTGCTTGTAGTAAATGCAGAATCTAATTAAAGACTGTTCCAGCAACGAAACATAAGCTTATTTAACACAAGAGACAACATTTAAGTGTGTGTGTGTGTGTGTGTGTGTGTGTGTGTGTGTGTGTGTGTGTGTGTGTGT
>NC_068996.1:340378-347251 GCF_001194135.2 Octopus bimaculoides | reverse complement strand
ACATAAAGTAATAGAGCAGACAAATCGTCTTTCCATACAAATCTTTCGTAGTCAAAACTCTTCATTTTTATATACATATGTATTTTCGTTTTTCTTTTTTTTCTTTTTTTATTCAGTTCCGAAAAGAATTGTTTTCATTGTGAAAGACCCAGACAAGCTCAATGCTAGATAAATAAATAAACAAATAAACAAACAAATAAATGAATATAATTTACTTTCTTTGAGAGTGGAATCAATTCACATATATCATGGCAATATTGCATGTAAACCCCTGCTGATAAAAGGCAAAATCTTTTACCGCTAAAATTTCCCTCTATTGATAATCTAGTTGCCTGTATTTCAAACTGTTTCGGTCTCAGAGCAGATTCAATATACAGAGAGAGCAATAATAAAACTTCAATATCTTACCTTATGCAGGCATTACATACATACGTACGTACGTACATAATACATACATACATACATACATACATATATACACACATACATACATACATACATACATACATATATACACACATGTATACATACAATTTTACATACACACAAATATATATGTACATACGAATATACATGCATACGTGCTCACAAAACATATATACATATACATACATATATATAAACACACACACACGTATATATATGCGTATGCATGCGTGTGTTATGTGCGTATATGTACGTATTTTAAACTTATACATATACAAAAGCACATATATACATGTGTATTGTGCGTGTATATATATATATATATATATATATATATATATATATATGTATGTATGTTGTTTTAGACTAGGTACTTTTCAATAAATTCCATATTTATCTCTTTCTACAAGGAAAAGTATTGACAGTGATTTCGAAGTCTCAGCTTACCTTAATCAAACAATATATTTGTGTATAAGCATAGTATATGCATGCAAACCTAACACACACACACACACACACACACACACACACACACACACACACACAGAGGCATATATGTGTGTGTGTATTAATATGCCACTCATACACATTTTCAAGCTTGTATGTTTGTCTTTGATTATCTTTTATGTGTATGTATTCGTTATTATCTGTATGTGTGCATGGATGAGTCCTTGTCTGTATTTCTTACTGCATATTTTCAATAATAGAGAATCTTTTATTTCTACAAAGCCAGCTCAGTTACGTATTAATATAAGTCATATTTTCCTACCAGAATTAATCATTTTATATTTTTATTCATTGATATATGATCTTTCAACACAGGTTCTTATTGAGATAGATAGACATACAATAATGAATACATTCACTGTCAGGAATACCAAATTATTTACACTTGGAGGTATATGTTGAATCTGAGATGATCTTTTGCAGTAATCCCACATACATGACATAGTTAAAGCAAAATGCGCCACAAAGACTAGCATTTGTATGCAGAACCAGCAAATTCTTCATCCCTAATCACTTGGCGACTATTTAAAAAATCAAAATAGTTCTTACCTTAGAGTACTCTTTCCTTATCTTGAATTTTATGCTACTATCTACAGGGGGCAATTATGTAGAGGCCCTCTCGTTAACTTGAAAAGGTCCTTAGGAGCAGTATTCTTGTTGCTTTGGAGTGGAGGGGTGATAATTTTTCACTTAGCAAGTATGTATATATATATACATGGTAAGACAGATAAAATGGTAAAGGAAAACTTTAATGCAGTTTTGCTGAATATGTATAAAGTGGTGTAACTTATAACATGGGAACTGGATGTAAGTTGGCCAGCAATCATGAAAGATTTCTCTACGAGAATACCACTGACGGAGCCATAATGGTTGAAAAGACATGGGTAGGAAAACTTACCCGCGCAGATAAAGGTTGATGGAGGTTTCATGGAAAAAGATTAAGGGTACAGGAGCAGGTGATCCCGTAATTTGAGGATCCATACGCAGGCAGCCAAGCAAGAATGACTTCGTGTGTTGCAGATGTCCAGAAGTAGTGAGCCGACAAAGCAAATGTAAAATATATCATTTCAAATGATCGAAAGGCTCCCCTGAAGTATTTTACAGGTACTTTGACTGTTACTTGAGTGATTTAATTATCAGAGGAAGAAGGTGTTACAAAAGTATAGTTGCAAAAGTATAAAAGGGTAGGAAAAATGTTGAAGGAGTTATTACCTCTCCCAATGAAATGTAGATTATATGAAGTGCAACGTCGTATAGTTCTGAAATAAAGCATTAAAATAAGAAGATATGCACAGACTTCAAAATAATGAAGGGAATATATTCTACAAGATTTGTAATGTTTGTACTGATGTATCAAAACGCTCCTGAACTAGTCATAAAAAAACTTATTTATATAAGTTTTAAACATCATTTCCTTCCAAATAGTCACCTTGCGCAGCAATACACCTGTTCCAGCGTTCTTGATACTTTTGGAATCCGGCCAGAAAACGTTTTCCATAAGCGAGTCGACGACCTTCCACGTTTCACTTTGGATCTCTACAGCGGTGTTAAAATGGCTACCTTTGAGCTGCATTTCCCTTTTGGGGAAGGCCACAGGCACTAAATCTGGCGAATAGAATAGGTATGGTAGCGCTACCATGGTCTTTTTAGCGAGAAATTCACGACTTAGGCAAGCTCGATAACAGAGTACATCGTCGTCGTGAAGAATCCAATTCTTCGCGCCCCGTAGATCCAGTCTCTTTTGCCAAATGCTCTCTTTCAAACGCTTCAAAAACTTCGCAGTATAACTCTCGATTGACGGTCAGTCTCGGGGGGTGGGGTGGAGAATTCTCGATGCACAATATCGCGGATTTTGAAATAGAAATACTATGATAATATACTATGATAATGCTGCGTCTCTGCTGTGCCTTCTTCAGTCATGGAGATGAAGAGATCTTCCATTGTGACGGCTACTGTTTCGTCACAGGATTGTACCGCGGACCTAACTCTCATCACCGGTGATGATCCTTGACATGAAGGATGGGTCATCAGTGGCACACTGACAGAAATCTTGTTCTCTCTGCTCAGTGGTCAGCAGGCGGGGACAGAACTTGGCAGAGACACGCCGCATGTTCAATTTAGATGTTAGGATTACCTCAACGGAGCCATACGACAGACCAATAACATCTGCAATGTCGTTGATTCTCATACACAAGCTGATGACTTTTCTCCACATTTCCGTGGGTGATGCTCGTCGCAGGTCTTCCAGATATTCCATGCTCTTTCAGGGACGTTCTTACACTTTTGAAGCGTCTGTGCCACTCGAAAAATTGCGATAACAAAAACACACATTTCACACCTTGCGAAGTAACACAGTAATGTCACTTGGCACACTGCCTCTTGAGAGTCACTGATAACTGTCACTGCACATGCAACCGTGTGCTACCATCTGTTGGTTCGCTACATAACTAGTCCGGGAACTTTTGATGCCACCGTGTATGCATATGCGACACAGAGCAGATGAACTGAGCGAAAAATAGGATATGAGATAAATACAATGTTGTGTGTAAGAGTGGAGACTGAATTAGTACGGACATGTGAGGTAATGAAGTGACAAAGAATACAAATGAAAAGAAAACTTATGAAGATATTGGAAAAAGTATTGGATATTGATCACCGAAGGGAAATCCCCAAGAATAAATTACAAATAACAAAAAAGATATAAATACGCTATGCTGGTGAAGATCTGTCCAACCCATAAAAACATGATGAAAACTCAAAATAAAAAATAGCTTTTTTATTAATTTTTTTTTACAAATAATAATATCCATCTCGACTTATGTAGGCAGTATGAAGAGTTTCATGTGTAAAATTATATAAGATGAACGGAGATAAAATGTTTCCGAACCACGACTTTTGTTCGGCAGACCGTACACAAAGTGAGTTGCCAAGAAACTAACCTAAGAAACTATTCATAACCTGTTGGTGTTATTGCATCATAACTGCCAATTTCATATAAATGTACTTCAAAGCAATCACTAGATGGTAAACTGGACCTGAAATATTTACAAGATATATGTCCGTGGAAAGATAGAGTAGAATATTTTGAAAAATATATAGTGAGATCAGGAAAATCTGCTAATAAGAAGCAATCAATGAAGTGGAAACATGATCTTCTAGTGTTTTAGGAAGCACTTGCCAAAGTGGCAGCATTTAGTAAATATCTCTGATCTAATATTTATATTAGATATGGTTTAGAGAATAAGCTTTTTCCAGTTTTACCTAATCATCAACCATCTGTATTATTTTACTTATATTTCTGAGGAACTTCTACTTGATAATGTAGACTCGAAGAAAATCTGATAATGTATATGGGATTTTCTTTGATTTCTATGACAAAAGCTTCACAATTAGCTGAGCATTCTAATATTCAATTCAAATTTACGAGCAACAATTTCTGCGTCTTGTATTTTTGTATTTTGGAGTAATTTTGTTTCCTATTTTCCCTCCAAAGAAAACTAGGTTTAATGGAAAACAGCCACTAAGATAGCATCAGTTTGAAGATAAATTGATAATTTATTGTTGACTATGTTAATTAAAGGAACAAAAACTGCTAATAACTAATTTAAGATTCTTAAATGTTATCTTATTTCTATTTAAGAAGGAATTGTTTTTTATTTATATTTTGTCCTGGTCAACATTTTGGTGATTGTGAGCGTGGAAACTTTCTTGGCATATTGTGTTTCTCAGCAAATACAACCCACTTTCAGTAGAGCATGAAACTAATCAAATGAAAGTCACCAAGCAGTTCGAGTCCATTATTTCTATAAGTATAACTAGTAGAATCGTTAACACGCCAGGAAAAATGCATTGCTGCATATTGGCTGTCTTTACAATCTAATTTCAAATTCTGCCGGTGGTCGACTTTGCCTTTCTCCCTTTCGGAGTCGATAAAATAAGAACCAGTTGTGTACTGGTGCCGATGTAATCGACTTGCACCCTCCCCAAAGTTATTGGCCTTGCGCCAAAATCTGATATCATTATTTTTATATGCATACCAAACTAATTCATTGAGCTCTGTAGAGAATTTTTGCAAATAAAAATCCTTGACGCGATTCAAAATGCTAAAGGAACAAAATATTATTCGATATATAAAAACTATGGTTAGTTCAATATTTCTAATTTCAAAATATGGTTAGTTTATTTAAGTTTGCAAGACTTCAACAAATGTAAAAAAAAATGTCTACAGTGGTCTATAAAGTATGAAAATATTGGAACAAAAACTTCAGATTTCTTTGCATGGAATGTCCATTTTAAGTACATATTTATAGCTTAATGCACTTAGTTATATTTACAGTTAAATGTGCTGACAATTATCCATAAATAAATCAGTTAATTAATGCATGCGATTGTAAATTTCATATTAACATGAATAGCATTAAAAGCCGGAAATGATATTTGACAAACTCGAGATCAAGCTTGACTAATTTTAAACTCATAGCAGAAAACATTGGAATTTCATCAAAATTTTCTGTCAGTTGTACATTACCAATTTTGCAAGATACCAATCGCCAACACAGAGTTTTGTCTTGTTTGCTATCATAAAACTTTTTATTGTGGTCTCGAATAAAGATCTGAGTGGCTGAATTTGATTTGTGCACGAAAGTTTCATTATCAGAGGGATAATATCTGCTTTCAGCATTTGAACTAATCCAGCAACAGAATCACAAATGAACTTCGTTCTTAAATAAATGTAATTAATAAACTTAAATTGAATTGCAAGCAAAATTAATGCAGAATTATTGTAGGAGATTCTAACTTGGCGATTATCTGACTAAACTGCAAATTTTTATGTGTTTATTAGCTCTGTTGAATCTCAGGAAAGGAGTTTCAACGTGTTGAAACTGCATAGTCTTGTTAAGCATTCAGCAATAACGCTGGATTGGACATGTTACATGCGAACTAGATTTTACGTTCACTCAATAATTTTGCATCGTGAAAAGCTCGCAAGATATTTGTAAAATAAATATTTTCTTCTTTATTTTGAAGAAATAGGGAGAAATTTAGTGCAAAGTGAAATGAGAGAGAAAGAACGTAAACTTGCAATAAGTTACAACCAACATATTTATTCTTCTAGTTATATATCTATTATTCTAGTTATGCAGAAATTGCAAGAATAACAAGTCAGTAATCCAACATTTAAGTAAGAATGTGAAAACATTTTACAGTTCTATATTTAAGAGATGAGCAATTATGTACATTATTTACATTATTTACAATTGACGGACATTTATCCTCATCTTGTTTGTTGTTAACACAACGTTTCAGCTGTTATACCGTCCAGCTTTCATCAGGTGTATTGGGGAAATTTCGAACCTAGGTTCTCATTCCTAAGGTATTTTTCGATGTTATTATTATTATTATTATTATTATTATTATTATTATTATTATTATTATTATTATTATTATTATTATTATTATGTTGATTTTTTCTTCTTTCTTCAAATTTTCTACCATTTCTCGCCGAGTGTTTTCCGTACATTTAGGGCAGAGAAACTCGTTGTATGCAATCCCAGTTTACACACGCAAATTCACAGGTAAAATATGTATTTAAAAAAAAATTAATCAATAAAAAAAATTCATGAATGGATGTGTTTTCACAGCGATAATGCTCTTCTCAGTACATGAGTCGTTCCAGTTAACACGATTTTTTGCACTTCCTGTAGGGATGGTAAGCCTGGTATCATTTTCAAATAGGTTTCAGTACCTTTTTTTATCATTCCTAGAGATCCTACAATCAAACTGGAGGAGTAGAATTGAAACTGGTATTGAATCATTGCGAAGGGAGATATCAATATTAACTGAGCTAATCTCTGGAAATGATATAAGATCAAGAAAAAGCAGGAAGATCGTGAGAAAATATGGACTTTCAACAAAGAGAAGAACTAATGTCAGCGAATG
>NC_068996.1:338405-340261 GCF_001194135.2 Octopus bimaculoides | reverse complement strand
TATTAAGATCGGGTTTTAGTTGTTGTATGATCTCTTGTGTAACACAGTTGCCAATTTTTATTTGCGTTTTATGCTGGTGTGCATTTGGTAGTTTATGGAGTGGTTCCCTATCATTCATATTTGTATGCCCTACAACTGCAAGCTCATTTAGAACTTCCTGCTTCATTTCAGTGATAAATTTTCTGTGTTGTTCAGCAAATATGTGGTCTTCAAATTCTGTTTCGACATCATTTTCCTGGCTGTTTTCCCTAGGGTCATTATATTCTCCTTTTTCTTCAGGCTCTTGAGTGGTTTCGGCAGATGGTCGCCTTTCAGTCAATGCTTGTGGTTCAACGTTCCTCTCCTCTGCTTCATTATTTCTTTTCTGACTTATATTTAGGTCATTCTCTACCGCTCTTTTAATAGAGGTTAATTCTGCATCTGTGAATCTGGTATTTCTGAAGATATCTCTTCTAACATTTGCTAATCTGTGCATACCTACTAGGATTTAACAGTCTAGCTTACTTCCACTGCTTACAGCAGTCCTTGTAAGGAAGGTGTATAGCATGTGATCGTCGTATTGACCGTGACAGAGAAAGTTGTCATGGTGATATCTGCTCAGAGGCCTTCGCAAAGTTGCAGAAAGTGTAGGGAGGGTTTCAGTTGCACAAGATATCCTTGATTGTGTCGAGAACGATGAAAACTTTTGAAAAGTTTGCGTAGGCTTCTGAGCAGGTATATCCAAAGCTTTTGGCAAAATTTGATGGAGATTCTCTGCTCAAATTTCTGTTATGGTCAATGCAATGATCGCACGCTACATACCTTCCTTCCAAGCGCTGCTATAAACAGTGGAAATAAGTTAGACCGTTGATGCACAGACACATATTATTTTTCTTTTTGCTGGGTCTGGTAGAAGAGTTTTTACTTATGGTCTTTGCGGGATTTCTCAAACTGTGAGATTGATGCTATTAATATTTTTCTTTAAACTTTGCTCAAGAGTCCGTGTGAAGGATATGAGCAAAGAGGGCTGATCTTCTGGGATTGAAGGATAGAGACAATAACGAGTGCGGTAAAACAAAGGTGCTGGAAAGAGGAAAGACGAGTGGGATGTAAGTCTTTGTGGTATGAATCCACAAAGCCCTAAGGAACAAAAAGAAAAGTCACAGTGGCTGTGAAGGTAGAGAGAAATTGCAGCAGGTCTGTTGTCCAGAAACACTCAGACACACACACACGCACAGATACACGCACGCATGCACACGCACACACACACACACACACACACACACACACACACACACACGTTATTATATGTTTATGTGTAGCTGAATCTACGCATATAATCTATCTATATCTGTATATACATATGGCCCATTGAATTAGACATGCAATCCATTACATAGGAGATTAGCCAATGTGCCAAGTAATATTATTGAAGTCAGGACCTCAGGATAGAAATACAAGCTTCATTTATACTAGAAACATTCCTTACCCTCCTTCATTTCTGTATGATATATGTAGATATATCTACGTGTGTAAGTCATAAAAAAATATAAAAAGCCTCATACATTTTGACAAATAAATCAATAAATAGGCAAAAGTAACAGGAGATTTTTTCTTCTTTTTTTTTTTTACCAGAAGGGAAATCTGTCCTCACACACAAAACAGAAGCTGAGACAGAAAGGAAATCAGTACCATGCTTTCAGAGGTGCTGATATAAAGTAAAACATTATCTCTAAGTAGATGTGTGTCCTTTCAGAACTGCCAAAATTTAATTGGTCATTATTAACCAATACATACATACATACACATATACAAACGTATACGTGTGTGTATGTATGTATGTACGTATGTATGTGTATATATATATATATATATAT
>NC_068996.1:332667-337541 GCF_001194135.2 Octopus bimaculoides | reverse complement strand
TATATATATATATATATATATATATGTGTGTGTGTATGTATGTATATGCGTGCTTGTGCTTGCGCACTCGCGCGCGTGTATGTGCCTATGTGCTTGTGTGTAGATGAAATAAACATCGGCCCCTAGCAGAAATTGCAGGAGCTACTCGAAGGTTTTGCAAGCACATCTAAATCCTTCGCAATGCTGGATAACCTTAAATATCGTCAGCAGGTATTTCAGATTCATAAGCGTTTCTCCTCTTCGTTTGTATGCTTCCCCGGAGTGAGGCAGCGAGGACTGACCTAGTCTTCACGTAAAGAAGAAAACTCATATGATGTGCACTTTCTTTCTCGCATATTTGTTCCCCGTTGACCACACGCGCTGACATTACACATCCAACGCGGTTCATGGACGTGTTGATGACTCCATTTGCCACTTTATATCTATCTCTCGCTGTCTCCCACTTGTTACCTCTAATTCCTCCTCTTATCATCCTATCACACAACCTTCCATCACTCTCCTATCTATATCATACATCTGTAGTAAGAAATGAAAGCAGAATCCATTATTATATAAGTTAGCATATAGCCATTTCTGTAATGCTCTGTACAATTCCCAGAATCCACCCCACCCATCCTTATTCAACTGCATCTCCTGCATATATATATATATATATATATATATATATATATATATATATATATATATATATATAACCGAAAAAGAGGTTGTTACATTTCAGTGGGCATAATCTTAATATGAATAATAATAAATTATCTTACCATTGGACAGGTTTAATACTCTCTGATATATTCTATATCAAAGAATGTATGCTCTCTTATACAATAAGTAACGCATACACGTTTGAATACAGCGTGCGTATTTTGCCAACTGCCTGAGTATAGCAATACATAGTCGACGATTTGAATAGTAAAACTATCCCTATTTTCGTGTTGTATTTATATTTGCATTCAAGAATTAAATCGTGCAGACGGACGATATCTATCATACGCACACGTACATATACACTTATGCACTCACATATTATTTAGTACACATAACCTCGAAACAAGTTATAGTCTAACGGTCAACATAAAAACGTCATAAAAGAAACGAAACAACCAGCATCGAGTCTCTATGTCGCAGCAGAAGCTTAGCAATATGCTGTCATATAGGTGTTATACGAAGCCGAAGTTGCTAGTACTGATTTCCCGCTCCAATACTAAAACTATACAGGTATGAGAAGGCGAATTGAAGGAACTATATAACAACGGCATTGATTCTTTCAGACATATAGAAAAGAGAAGTACCACTAAATCACAAAAATATATCCGAACTCAAAAGACAGTGCCAGTCCAGTTAAAAAGTGCCTCATGTACTGAAATACAGGTATGCTCATTATTAGTTCGTCCGCCGTCATCGACGATGAGCAAGAGCATCACATGGCAGAAGACGGGGCACGGTAAATGGAGCTTTGGGCGATCAGTCCAATGCGTGCATGGAAGACTCTGCAACAAGTTGGGCACAGGTAGTCTGCTGAGACTGAAGGCGGCGAGTTGGCTCCAGATTTGTGCAGTTCGTGTTATCATTGTGTTCCTGAAATTATGTTCTGTTCGTGAGAAGTTAAACTTTTGTCTGTGCAGTTTCGCCAGGCAAGGCGGTCTTTCGAATGTCTTTCCCAAGTGTCGGCGTTAATCTCAAAGTCTTTCAGTGAGGCTGAGTGTATCCTTGAAGCACTTTTTCTGTCCACCTTGCATGCGATCGACTTCCATGAGTTCCCTGTCAAACACTCCTTGTGTCAAGTATTCGAACAAGGTGGCCTGCCCAACTAATGAGCGCTCTTAGCAATGTGTAAATGCTTGGCATATCAGCTCGAGAGAGGACCTCCGTGTCTGGGACCTTGTCTTGCTTGGTGATTTTACAACGTTCTCAGTCATTAGCGTGGCTTTCGTAAACTGCCCAATTTCGAAGGCGTACAGTAGAGAAGGCGGCAAAGATGCTTGCTACAGATTCAACCTTTTGGTCAACCAAATGCCGCTCCTCTCCCACGTAGCCACCCAAATGCCGAGCTTCTCTTGGCGTTGCGTGCGACTTCACTATCAATTATTACAGATCAGGAATGCATGGGATATCTGGGTGGGCTTGTATCTCTGACGGTGGCACTCTTCGGAGTAAATCGTCCGTTAGGGTCCTCATCTAACACCCAGCTTTCATCGGTCATACCCGGGCAACAGCTTCCACAGGTCAATTAAAACATGGTGAGAGTAGCCGACCGCTCTCAAACTCTCAGTAAACTAGGGCTTATCTACGAATGTACGTGAAAACTGGACTCTGCGGACTGTGCGTAAGAAACCACTAGATTGGATCAATGAGCAGAAAGCCGGACCAGCAGGCATTGTAGAGGGTGAACAGGGCACAGTGTGACACGAAGGACACTGTTGCCATTCATTACATCCTGACCTATCTCAAGTCGTCTTCACTTCTTCCTTCTACAGGAATTAGAAAAGGACGAGAGAGTGGGGCAGATGATGTGGGGCAACTCTCCCTCACTTTAACCCATATCACACGCAAGTCAACACATCACACTATCCCCGACAAGAATGTCTAACAACGTGAAGCACCAGATCTAAAACTTTTACCAAATATATGAACATTTCAGCAAACATTTACTTCAATACTGGAACCCGTACTCACCACCACCACCACCACCACCACCTGCACAAGACCAAAGGCAACATTATACACACATACACAGGCGCACTCAACTCACACACACACGGAGAAATACATGCACACAGACATACACATACACATAATTGCGCACACTCACGTACACATTCGCACACATATATACTGTGAGAAAGACCTGTATGTGTGTATATGTTCAAATATGTGTGAATATGAAACTTGATGGAATCCATTCGTATGTGTGCTATTTGTACACATGTTAGAATTCTCTACGTGTTCTTACATGAGTAGATGTAGTTTAAATATAGAATAAACTAGCTATCATTTAACCAGTCAACGGGCAGATTATACTAAATTTACGTCCACTAGACAGTAACAGCCTCATTTTCGTTTCTAAATAAAGATAGCAGTGCTGATAAGCAATATCATACCACGTTATGAAACGTCATATATTGAGAAAGTGTATGTATATTCTAATTAGTATTAAGCGCTTAAGTTTTTGTTCTAGTCATCATCCTTAGCATATATATGTGTATGCGTTTATGTGTGAAGGTAGGTGTATGAGTGTTTGCATGTGTATGTGAGTATTAGGTCAGTAATATGTGCATGAAATCCAATACGGATCGTTACACTGTCAGGTCACAGACAATAAAATTGGCACCTTTACAAGGCTAGCCTGGTGGAGAGAGCTGTTAGGAATACAGTAGAATAAAAACAAGACCTGTCAACAGAATGGATAAACTCAGTATAAAGTCAGCTTGCAGTAGTGCATAGGAACAAAAGTACAAAAGATATTGAATCAGCACAATATAACATCGTCATAATTGAAGGGAAAAAACTGAAGTTTTTAGCCTTGGTGAATGTAGCTTGTCACGGACAGAGCAACATAATTTGTATTAGTATGGACTTAAGTTAGCATTAGTATAGTTTTAAAGGTTTTCAATATGACTAAATAAAGCGGTGCTCCTGTGCAAGCTATACTTTCTTTTTAGTATGGATCATATTCACAAACATGTGTTTGCCTGTCTATCAATGTATCTCTCCGTCTGTCTCTCTGTGTGCCTATCTATCTATCTATTTATCTATCTATCTATTTATCTATCTATCTACCTGTCTGTCTCTATCTAACTAGCTGTCTGTCTATCTTTCTATCTGTCTCTCTATCAGTCTGTTTGTCTACCTATTTATCTACATATATGTGTATAAATATAAAGACAGACACAGATGAGGGAATAAAAGAACGAGGTATATTAATTTGAAGCTAAGGAAAACTGGAAGTCTTTTACGTTTCGAACCTACGCCCTTCTAAAGAAGAGAGAAAACATATATATATATGTATAATTCGAAATGTGCAATCATTAATCCAGACACGTTTTTTCTCTCCATTTTTCTTTCTCCATCTGTTTTCTCTCCTCACTGCTTTCTGTCGAAGAGCGTAGGTTCGAAAGTTTTCCTCTAATTTTTCTGAGTATCAAACTAATACACTATGTATGCTGTTCTTTCACGTAACTCTTGTCATTTGCATTTTATATAATTTCTGACCATATGTGTGTGTATGCACACGCACCCATTTTTATAAGCGTGTGAGTGTGTGTTGGAGGAGGTATGGGCGCAGGCATGGTTGTGTGGTTTGTGTGGTTTGGGAGTTCAGTCAGTTTTACGGTGTAACACTTTGGGCAAATACTTCCTATTGTGGCCTCAGGGTTAAGAATGCTTTTTTAGTGAATTTGGTAGGTACAAATTGCGCAAAACCTGTTGTATATTTATATGTCTCTCACTGCTTTAGAACCACTGTAGCTCTCTATTTCTTCATGACTTAGTGTCATGGACTATTTTTACTCACTTGCCCAGTAATACATAAGTGTTTCCTTGGGCGTGAGAATCTTGATTTTGTCCGTCTCCTTAAGATATGAATACTGAGGACCATCAAGGAGATCAGCTACCTTTGGAATGCGTTATTTTGTAATTTTAGTAGGTGCTGCCATATCCTTCTCTTTGAACAATCCCAATAAGGACTGATACATTTAGCATAGTGAATTCATTAGATTTTTCTGTGTCACATTTTCATTTGACATAGCAACTTTAAAATCAAGCGTCAAGAGAGAAGTTAAGATTTAAAATTCAAATTTTAATTTCTGTCAAAAACTTGGCATAAAAAATTCTGAATTGCAGTATATATATATATATATATATATATATATATATAT
>NC_068996.1:330618-332589 GCF_001194135.2 Octopus bimaculoides | reverse complement strand
ATATGAAAGAAGGTTTGAAAATGCAATTTTAAAGATGTTTATTCACTTGACCGGTTTCACTTTTTTAGAAAAAGATTGTCAAAAGTAAAATGTAAAGCTTTGTATAAACTTTGTTGGGTTAAATACTGGTTGTCACAAAAGTATTAAAATACAGTTATACATTCTTTGATAATAATAAGAAAATGTTAAAAACAGTTTACAAGAGAGTATTGAACAAAAAGTATTAGAAGTTCAATAAAAATTATGTTTGTTTGATAGTATATATATATATATATATATACACAGAAGGAGATATATTTAAGAAATTACAAAAAAATTGGAGAGGAATCGACCTGTCTTTTTAACATCTTTTCTCTCTTGTGTGTAGCTAGGGACTGTTTACTATTTTAAGGGACAGTGTGGGAGGCTGGTTGGGGTGGGGGAAAGAAGAGCAAGGTAGAATTAAAAGGATGTTTTTGTTTCTTGTCTAGTCGGTCATGGTTCAGTAGTTTTGGGGACTGGTCTTAGAGGTCATAAGGGTGTGAGTGTGTGTGTCTCTGAGCACATCACTATGTGTGTCTGTATATATCTGTGTTTGTGTTTGTGTGTATGGGCCGTTTATTGATTGGTCTCAGAGTTTATTTTGGCGTGTGTATATGGGTCTGTGTATGTTTTATATTTGGTAGGATGATGTGTGTGTATGTGTGCACGTTTGTGTGTGTGTGTGTGTATGTGTGTGATTAATATTTGTTAGGGTGTTGTGTGTGCGCATGTGTGTGTATGTGTTTGTTCGCGTGTGTGTATGTGTGCGTCTCTGGATGCGTGTGTATGTATGTTTGTGTGTTTGCATCCCCATCATTGAAGGAACAACATACAAATTCCAGCCGGGACACACTTTTGTCATAAAAAATAACTTCACCTGCGCATCAAAGAATCTATTCTATGCCATAAGGTGTGAAGGGTGCCACAAAGATTACATAGGGCAAACGAGTATTACCCTCAGAAAAAAGATGACAGTCTACCGCCAACAATTGAGGGATCCCACACAAGACAGATACCACTTAGTGGGCACTTAGATCTCTGTGCACAAAACAAGTCACCCCAAATTCCTAGTTTTCCCACTATACCAATGTCCGGACAACACCACTAACCAAACACGAATAAATAGGGAAAATAATCTTATTAAAAAAAAAATACAGACCACAACTCAACATACTCTAACATACCCCACCAGGTACACACCCAAGACAAACACACACAGATGAACAAAATCACACAAATACAATGTATACCTCCGACGCAAGCACACACACAAACATATAATCACACGCACAATCACAATATCCCCACACTAGACCACAAACCTACACACTTTCCACGAAAAAACACATACATATATACACTTACAATACGATTCTAGCAACCATAACCGACACTCATACACACATACACACATACGTAAACACGTACAGGCACACACCTATACACCACCCCGACAATTACAAATCACATTCACACAGACACATACACACACACAAACACGCAAACAGAACACAACCCACACAAACACACACGCATATATGCACACATAAGTATGCACACACACACACACACAAACGCACCCACACGTATACCCATACATTGCAGTAACAATACAAACAAAACAAATCACTCACAAATACAGCACACACACACATGTGCACACACACATCCGGTAACTACATAAACCATACCCACATATATGCATACACACACACTCACGTACACACATAACATCCCCACCAACACAAAACGCACAAACATACACACACGCGAACAAATACAGACACATGCGCGCGCACACACACACACACTCTTACGTATACACACACTCACGTACACACACATAGCATCCCCACCAACACAAACACACAAACATACATACACACGCACCCACAGACGCACACATAGACACACGCGAACAAACACATACATACGTATGTATGCATGTAT
>NC_068996.1:329121-330150 GCF_001194135.2 Octopus bimaculoides | reverse complement strand
ATATATATATATATATATATAATTTAATTAGAGGAAATGTTAACCTCGTGAATGGATGGTTGCATTCATGGAAATACTGGTTTAATACCTTATGTATGATTGTATGTATGTATGTATGTGTTATCTCCAACGGTAAGTCTATTGTATCACTATTTAGTATTAGTTTTCACATCTTGTCGGAAATGACTCACTTCCAGTTTGTATCTAGGATCGAGATCGTTTTGTTTTCAGAAAAAGGTGTGGGGTCTCGTTATGTGTTCGTCTATATCTCAGAAAACCCGTTGTCATTCCTGAATGTTCGCCTTCTTTGGTTATTTCATTTTACTGCCAACATGGCTTTGTACCAGTGTGATCAATTGTCTGCTGCTTCTAGAACGGTGAACCGACAAAGTTTTTGTAAGATAATTTAAATATATCTAATTGTTTTCCTTACATTAACCTGAGACATATAATGATGTGTAGATAATTGTATATCCATGGGTATTTCAGTATATCCAACATTCTTTATTTCCTCATTCAGTACTTTTCGCCCGCATGTGTGTCAGTCATAATAAACATGTTGAATGTATTTTGTAATCAAACTTTGTTAGAAAGAAAGATGTATAACAGGAAGTCAAATATCAGTAAAACCCTATTCAAATAATTTTTGTATTTAAGTTTATTTTTGCATTTTTTTCTTATTTTGTAGTCTAATGTACACTTGCCATACATTTGTATATACACGCGGTACACCTGCACGATGTTACGTACGAGTAGAAAATAAATGGCTCCAAACAATTTAAAACCATTATTTGTCTTTGTTATCACGGTGGTGATTGTAACCCCGTTTGCCTAGATTTCTACACGAAGCAGCAATAGTATGTATGTATGTATGTATGTATGTATGTATGTATGTATGTATGTATGTATGTGTGTGTATGTATGTATGTATGTATGTATGTGTGTGTGTATGTATGTATGTATGTATGTATGTATGTATGTAATGTATGTATGTATGTATGTATGTATGCATGTATGTATGTATGTATG
>NC_068996.1:327857-328596 GCF_001194135.2 Octopus bimaculoides | reverse complement strand
GGAGAGAGAGATATGTATGTTTATGTGAATGTTTGTGTGTGCTTACAGATACAGAAAGAGAGAGAGAAATGTGTTTAAAATACTTATAATTACAGTGTGTGTGCTCGTACACGTGTGTGTGCACACGTGCTTGTATGTGCGTATAGGCAATTGTATATACGTTTGAAGATGTAATGTATGTATGTATACCGGCATGTATGTGTAAATATATATGTATATAGGTATATAAATTAAATATATTTATAAATACATACACACACACACCTAGAGATAGCAACAAAATCATCAATCCCTAAACGCTGAATATACTGAAAGGTCGCCCTAAGTGATCTTAACACAGTTCTTAACGCTCTGACATCTACAGATTGTCATCGCAATATGTTGGGTGACCTTTACAGAAACAGTACAAATGATTGGCACCTAAGGCTTACTAACTATCCATTAATCTTGCAATACTTGGAATGATGCCATGTCCCAAAAATAACTGTCCCAAACAAATTGTAGTTGTCTTTCTCGAATAAGTTCTAAATATTTAACATTTTTGAATGAACTCAGTGCCTAACTGGCTGTCTATGTACAAATAGATCTATCTACCTAACATATTATTAATCTGTTTGTCTGCCTTTGTATGTGTGCGTGTGTGTGTGTTTTATTTTATCTTGGGAGCGTTACGTTACCAATACGAAGCACACACTATTATGCAAATCAGAAAATACCAATTAATGCCTCCATTCCTCCC
>NC_068996.1:319892-326844 GCF_001194135.2 Octopus bimaculoides | reverse complement strand
TATATATATATATATATATATATATATGTATATATATGTATGTATGTATGTATGTATGTATGTATGTATGTATGCATGTATGTATGTATTTATGTACATAAGAGCAGAATTTAGGCTAGTTGAAATACGTCACAGACATATTTCAACTGCTAAAAGCAAATACACTCAGTTACCGTGGAGAATAAATCTCTTATAATAAATAAACGCTGCTTCGCGCTAACGCTTCGTTATTTATGTCGGGCGATCTACTAGCACAAATCAGTCAATGTATTGACTGGATTATACATAAAGCTATAGGTCTCTAAATTAGTTCAAAGTTACCTCTCTTAGGTACATCTCATTGATGAGAGCGGAAATAGCTCGCAACGTCTATTTTGAGATTCCTAATACTGAACATAAAAACGATTTTTCACAGCTTTTTACCATAAGAGAGATAACTGCAATGCAATGCTTTTTAGCAGTTGAAATATATCACAAGCATATTTCAACTATTTACATTATTTACATTCAACGGATATTTGTCCTCATCTTTGTTGTTAACACAACGTTTCAGCTGATATACCCTCCAGCCTTCATCAGGTGTCTTGGGGAAATTTCGGACCTGGGTTCTCATTCCTAAAGTATTTTTCAATGCTATTATTATTATTATTATTATTATTATTATTATTATTATTATTATTATTATTATTATTATTATTATTATTATTATTATTGTTCAGTAGTTTTATTTTTATAACGTGCTTTCACTTCACTACCGAGCGCAGCTCTGTGCGCCTTGGGTATGTGATGTGGTTTGCTGTGGTGCTCTTATGTTTACTGTATTGAAAGTGTTTTGCGTAGGATGTGTGCAGTACCCAGTAGTGCAATTTTCTGTATGTTATATATATTTGTAAGTCCTGGTGTTTTTGTTATGTATTTGTTTGAATATTTTTTTATTATACCTAATGCACCTACTATAATAGGAATTATTTCTGTCTTTAGATTCCACATTCGAGTTACCTCTATTTCCAGGTATGAGCAGAATTTAGGCTAGTTGAAATATACAGTTCTATATTTAAGAGATGAGGAACTATTTACATTATTTACATTCAACGGATATTTGCCCTCATCTTGTTTGTTGTTAACACAACGTTCCGGCTGATATACCCTCCAACCTTCATCAGGTGTCTTGGGGAAATTTTGAACCTGGGTTCTCATTCCTAAGGTATCTTTCGATGTTATTGTTGTTGTTGTTGTTGTTGTTATTATTATTATTATTATTATTATTTTGTTGTTGCTGTTGTTGTTGTTGTTGTTGTCGTTATTATTATTATTATTATTATTATTATTATTATTATTATTATTATTATTATTATTATTATTATTCAGGTCACTGCCTGGAATCGAATTCGGATTCTTGGGGTTACTAGCCCGAGCTCTTAACCACTACGCCATATAACCATGGGCAATTATGGAAATTTCCCCAAGACACCTGATGGAGGCTGGAGGGTATATCAGCCGGAACGTTGTGTTAACAACAAACAAGATGAGGACAAATATCCGTTGAATGTAAATAATGTACACAATTCCTCATCTCTTAAATATAGAACTGTATATTTCAACTAGCCTAAATTCTGCTCATACTTGGAAATAGAGGTAACTCAAATGTGGAATCTAAAAGCAGAAACAATTCCTATCATAGTAGGCGCATTAGGTATAATAAAAAATATTCAGACAAATACATAACAAAAACACCAGGTTGCACATTTAGTATAATTTAAATGATTGATAGGGAAGACAGAGTGTATAATAAGCTTACAATACACTCTGTCAACGAAAATTCGAATTTAGCATAATTTGAATTTAACATATGAGAGCGTCTCATAAAACGAGATTTATATATCTTAATTTGCAGAGGAATTTGTATTGGGTAGTTTAGCTTAATCGGTCAAAGCATCGTCACATGTAATGACGGGGATGTGAGTTCGAGTTCACAGCTAGCCACCTACACTTTTCTCTGCAAAATAGGGATAGTTTATCCTGTTCAGGCTATATTATTAGCATTATTCTGCGATTGAGAATTTAAAATCACTTCTTTAACTTTCTAATAATAATAATAATAATAATAATCATACATAACTGACATGAATATTCCTTGCGATCACAATATAGCGGCGAAAGAATTTGACAAGATCAGTAAATATAAAGACTTGCTAATAGAAATTGAAAAAAATGTGGCATCTCAAGGCGACTACCATACCAGTGATTGTAGGATCTCTAGGAATGATAAAAAAAAAAGGGTACTGAAACCTATTTGAAAATGATACCAGGCTTACCATCCCTGGTATATATCCAAATTTACAGGTAAAAACTCAATTAAATTCAATTTATTAGAAATTAAAATTAAATTAAGTTTCACAGTATAAAACTATATATATATATATATATATATATAAAATGAAAAACGGATTAAAAAGACAAGAAAAAGAAACGCGAGGATGCGGTACATGCAAACTATTAATAAGACACTCAGAGAACGAAAGAAAGAAGAGATGTTTTACGTTTCGAGCATAGCTCTCCTTCGGAAACAGGAGACATAAGAAAGTCCAAAAGGAAAGGAAGAAGGAAAAGAATCACCAACATTCCACGTGTAGTTACGTTATGGAAAATACAAAAAGTAGATGGACAAAGAGAAAGTGCTTTCTGGGACAGGAGAATGGTTGGTGTCTCTGTGTATGTGTGGCTGGGTATGCAGTGGAATGTGGGTATGGGTGTGATAGCGTGTGTGTATGAAAGCGTATGTGTAGCAATAATTGAGTGTCTGTGTGCGTGTGGTGGAGGTATGTGGGTTTGATACCATATGTGTGTGTATGTGTGACAGTAACTGTGAGCATGTGTGTGTGCGCGCATGGTAGCGTGTGTGTGTGTGGTGTACGATATTAACTGTTTACAAGTGTTAATGTAAGTGATCTGTGTGTCTGATAAAGTCGTAGTGAAAGGTCAGCAGCTATGGTGAAAGGTGTATGTATGGGTGGTTGACCATCCCATCTACGCATGTGCGTAGATGGGATGGTCAGACAGAAGGTGGGTGGTTGAGAGGCAGTCTGAAGGGTGTGTGTATATATGTAGGTTATAGAAATGTTACCCTTGCCCACCACAGATCTAATATTTTAAATTGTTCATTGAACTGTGAACTGTTCCAATATTGTTTAATCCCTTTCATTGAGAAAAAAGATCTAATATTCCACATTCCCAGATTCTTAGTGAAGTATCAACAGTTTTTATATTCTATATTTTTCGCTGAACTACCATTGGTAGTCATTGAAATATAAGAAAATATTAAAATTGGTTCAGAAAAAGAACCGATTTCCTTGAATATCCGTAAAATGTTAGATATAGTGATTCATTTAACTGGTGTTATTGAAAGTAAGCATTTTTCAGGGATTCATGAGCAGTTCTTCATGTTTTCTAATGAATATTAGAATTGGTTGTTCTTTAAAAACTGTGGAATATCAGAATTCATAGATCTGATTTGATCTGATGTGTGTGTGTGTGTGTGTGTGTGTGTGTGTGTGTGTGTGTGTATGTGGTCAGTGTATCATATATCCGAAAAAGAAGCACACAACACAGAGCAGGGCGGTGAGCTGGCAGAATCGTTAGCACGCCGGGCGAAATGTTTAGTGGCATTTCGTCAGTCTTTATGTTTTGAGTTCAAATTCCACCTAGGTTGACTTTGCCTTTCATCTTTTCGGTATCGATTACATAATTACCAGTTACAAACTGGAGTCGATGTAATCGACTTAATCTCTTTGTCTGTCCTTGTGTGTCCCCTCTATGTTTAGCCCCTTGTAGGCAATAAAGACATAAATATATTTATATGCAGTTAAGTCTATGTCCGGTCATAGAATGACTAATGGTTTTGCATCCATAAAGCGCTTAGCCCCATGGACGAACCGTCAGCCTCTACAGCCGAAGGCCATATAGTTCTTCAAACTGCAGAGGTAGAAATCCGTTACGGTCAGTTAGTTAGTGAGTAAACAAAGAATAAACAATCCAGGTCGGCGAGGACGGGTTATCACCCTTACGCCAGTCCACATGCGTAAAAAAAAGGGGACCGGAGAAATCCGCCCTTAAATTAGCTTCTAGCTCTAAGGGCACTTCGGATCTAATCGTTGAATGGGAAATATCATGCTTGTAACAGGTAGCGTTTGAGTGGGATACAGAAAATGTAAATTTCTTGCCGGGAATTCAATAATCCTTGTTCCAGGGAGTCTTTGTGGATCCTTGCTCACTCAACTATGCAAAGCTAGCAGCGTCCGCTCCTGTTAATATATGATACCGACTGCTCTGTGATCTTCCACTTGATATGATATGGGAACCCTTCATCTTTGAGGTGCCACACATGGCTTGTTAATCGTTTATTCCTTGTTTAGTCACTAACTGACCTTAACGGATTTCTACCCCCTAGGTTTGAAGAACTGTATGGCATTTGACTGTAGAGTTTGACGAGTCATCCATGGGCCTAAACCATTTATGGGTGCGAAACCATTGGTTACTCTATGACCGGACATATACTTACTTAACTGCATATAAATACACACACACACACACACGCATACATATACATGCATACATACTTACATCATAGCTGCACCCTCGTTACACGAGAAAAGCCATTGCCAAGAAGACTTACTGAAATTATTCATTATTGTTGCCATGTGATGCCCTTATAAGACTTTTAAGCCCGGCCAAGCTTTTACACACTTTATTACACACTGGACAACTGTGCTGGCTGGCAGGAGAAACAGATGTCACCATATGCACTCTCTTAACAAGTCCTTTTAGACCTCCAGCTGAGAGGCACACCCTTCCACTTTTTGCACATGTTCTGTGGTGAATTTTAATAGCAAGTTCATTGTTTATCATAGATCGATTCCTGTGAGGTTTTTGAAGGCTCACCTGGCCTGCATGACTCAAATACCTCCTCCTACAAACCACATTCCTTATTCACCCTCTAATTGTATTAGGAGGGGGCTCAGAAGAAGGGAACATACTTACATATATGCATACATAAAAAAACATACAAACACACACACACATATTTATTTATTCATTCATTCATTCATTCATTCATTCACATACTAGCTGAATTACCAGATAATATCTAGAAAAGCAGGGGTTAATTCCTATCCATCCCCTCTTCAGTTCCCGTTTTAGTTCCGCTCCCATTCCTATCCCCAATCCTATGTCAATATATAAATTTTAGAATCAGGGTTAATTAAGCCATTAAATATTTTATTAACCTTTCTGGTAATAGTTTATTGCTAAAAATAGTGAGTGAATAAGGAATGTCTCTACATTATATTAACAAACGATTATGAATCTGAGTATAATAAATGAATTGAACGGTAATACCAGGAAAGTGGAGGTTATCTCCACTTCCCGTTTAACATTACACTGTTCCATGTCCTACTGCGTTTCCTGATCAGCTCCAGTCGTTATGCCCAATCCGTCGTTTATGGTAGTAGTCTGTTATTAAAAGTAGGTATTACAACCTATTAATTCGATTATAGGATGAATACGGAATGTCCCTATATGATTTTAACAAGCGACTTTGCATCTGAGTAAAATAAATTAGCTAAATAGATAGATTTACAGATACATCGACAAATATTCCGCGTATTGTAGCAGAAGTTGTCCCTGTCATAGCTTATCGTAGCTGGTTTCTAATGATGTGCTACAACCCCACTCCTTAGAGGGCTCATTATAGATTTTTTTTTATCGAAATCCAATTCACCTATAATTCAACTGGTTGTTAGGAACAAATAAATGACAAAATCGGATTTAACGTGAAAAATTATTTCAGTATACCAAATTTGAAAATTTTGATGTAATTTTAAAATCTCACATGTCACAGCAACAGGGAAGACCCTACAAAGTAGAGAGACAGTCAGTTATAGAATGTTACACACACACACACACACACACACACACACACACACAAATCTTACAAACGAACACACAGGTAATCACGAGTTTAAAATGGTGTATAGCAGACATATGTATGTATGTACGTATGTATGCACACACACACACACACACACACACACTTATATATATGATATATATGTATGTATATGTGTATGTGTGTCTGTATGTGAATGTTTCTTTGCGATGGACAACAGAAAAGCTACCTGTCCCCTCTCCCCTTAAAGCTACGTATTTCTCACACCCACCTTGCTGTGTGTGTGTGTGTGTGTGTGTGTGTGTGTGTGTGTGTGTGTGTGTGTGTGTGTGTGTGTGTGTGTGTGTGTGTGTGTGTTGTATCTATGTACTTACGAAAGTATGTATGTAACATCACGTGTATATGACAGTTTTATTAATGTTATCATCCCATTTTCACCGTTGTTCTCGCCTTCACTGATATAAGTCACCCGCTCTCTGTTACTACGTCAGACTTTTTGAAACTTTCTAATTTCATTATATAATTCGCCCAACGCCCATGGTGTAGTAGGTACATCATAAATTTTTATTGAGACCCAGTTAACCTATTATTGAACTGGATGCTAGTGTAACATGCAAGCAACGTTCGGTTTTTTTAGGCAGTAAGATGGTAACAGACAGACGGACAGACAGACAGAAATTGCCATATATATATATATATACATATATATATATATGGCATGCTCGAAATACGAGAGTAGAAAAACAGCCAACAACCGATGAAGGGTCGTTCTTTATGTTGTTTGTCTTGTTTCCCATTTGTGTTTTTCGTTGTTCGAAAAAATGGTTCATATTCCATGTACTCAAACTTTTTGTTGTACACGTTTCGTGACGTCCTGTGCCTACATATGCATATACATATATATGTATAGATGTAAGTATGTAGACAGACATCTGTATATATGCACATATATACATATATTATTTGTATTATATATATATATATATATATATATATATATATATATAT
>NC_068996.1:318252-319297 GCF_001194135.2 Octopus bimaculoides | reverse complement strand
ATATATATATATATATATATATATATATATAGTCAATTCGAGGAAGTTAACTCCACAGTAGGAATTATATAATATGTCGAATATTCTTCAAAAGACATAACAATACAAATACATTATAAGTTGTAAAGCTCAAATCTGAAAAAAAAAAACCTACATATATGTTTCAGTTCTAACGCCTAATTGATGTACGATTTTAACCATTTGGTTATATGCTAAGAAAGGTATCATTTTTTTAAAGCTATATGGGGCAGAACTTCTTCATGGTTATTTTGAGCTTATAGAACTATGGTTAACATTCTTCTTTGAAGGATGCTTACAGAATATTCTGTATGAGGAAAAAAAAAAATTCAGACAAATACACCAAGACTTACAAGTATATATATCATACAGAAAATAGCACTACTAGGCTCCGCACACATCCTACGTAAAACACTTTCAATACAATAAAAATAAGAGCATCACAGCAAACCACAGCACAAATCCAAGACACACAGAGCTGCGCTCGGTAGTGCAGTGAAGGCACTTTATCAAAATACGACTACCGAATAATAATGATGATGATAATAATAACAACAACAACAACAGCAATACGCTAGTGCATGCTAATTTAGCTGGTATTTTATCTTGTGGTTATTACTATTATTGTTATGAGATTTTCTTCTCTCAGTTTTTTTTTCTTACCGTGTGTCTTCCCGACGTGTAGAGCAAAGAAGATCAATGTATAGAGTGGTAGGTCGATTGTTATTATTATTATTATTATTATTATTATTATTATTATAATTATTATTATTATTATCATTATTATTATTATTATTATTATTATTATTATTATTATTATTATTATTATTATTGTTCAGTAGTTTTATTTTTATAACGTGCTTTCACTTCACTACCGAGCGCAGCTCTGTGCGCCTTGGGTATGTGCTGTGGTTTGCTGTGGTGCTCTTATGTTTACTGTATTGAAAGTGTTTTGCGTAGAATGTGTGCAGTACCCAGTAGCGCAATTTTCTGTATGTTATATATATTTGTAAGTCCTGGTGTTTTT
>NC_068996.1:311326-311909 GCF_001194135.2 Octopus bimaculoides | reverse complement strand
ACAAGTTGTTATACAACTTTGTATATAAAATAAACTTTACAAACAAACTTTTTAAAACATGAAAAAGGCAAAACTTACGGAGCCGACACGTCTACCGTCCGTCCATAGAGATAGATAGATAGATAGATAGATAGATAGATAGATAGATAGATAGATAGATAGATAGATAGATAGATAGATAGATACACACACATACATACATACATACATACATACATACATACATACATACATACATATAGATAGATACATTCATACATACATACAGAGAGAGAGAGAGGAGATAGACAGTTATAAACAACTATTTATATATCTATCTAAATTTAATCACTTATCTGTACCCATCTGTTTCAGTTTGCTTAGAATGACTCTTTTGTATGCGTGTATGTATGTATGTATGTATGTATGTAAATATGAGTGTATATGCATTTTTGTTTTTTCCTATGTGTGTGGATAGTTGCTGGGTTCTTTGTAATAGGTTTGTCAATTTCATAATTATAAATATAATTTGGGTAACTGTGACGTTAGGAGGCTGTCTGCATTAATTGGGTGTATTATATCTGCAAATGTCTTTGAAGTGATC
>NC_068996.1:309978-311316 GCF_001194135.2 Octopus bimaculoides | reverse complement strand
ATATATTTGAGCGTGTGTGTAGGCTTGTTCGTGCTTGTGTGTGTGTTATGTTAAAAGCATTACACTGTTCATGTTTGATCATTTTATTAAGGAATTTTGATATTTCCTTTTTAACCATAATTTTTGATATAATATTTTAACGAAAATGCTTTTTACATAAATATATCATCATCATCATCGTCGTCGTCGTCGTCGTCGTCGTCATTATTATCAGTCATTATCATCAACATTCTCAACATCATGATCACTTTAACGTCCACTGTTGTTTTTTTTAATCTTTGAGTCAAGCGGAATTTTCTTGAAGCAGATTTTCTACGGCTCGATGCTCTTCCTGTCAGCAACCCTCAATTGTTTCCAAGCAAGTTAATATTTCTCCATGGCCTGACAATTTTCATGAAAGATTTGAAACGAAGGACACAGCTTGTATGATCGTGGCTGGCATTTTTTACTATCACGCGATGTCAAGACAAAGTGGCACTAACACACACGTATGTATACATATATGACGGATTTCTTTCAGACATATATACTCAGACATGTGCACTAATGCCTGTGCGATATACAAAAATAGTAAATTAAAAAGAACATTTAAACACTTGGTACTAATTCTGATTTCAAATTTTGGCACAAGGCCATCAATTTCAGGGAAATAGGTAAGTCGATTTCATCGATCCCAGTGTTCAATTGGTACTTATTTTATCGACTCCGAAAGGCCGAAAAGCAAAGTTGCCCTTAGTGGTATTTGAACTCTGAATATAAAGAGGACGAAGTGCTCCTATGCTTTCTGTCCGGCGTGCTAACGATTTTGAAAGCTCACTGCCTTACTGTGAATTAAGATCTCAGTTACTTTATTCTACTTTACCTAATCTTGTTCCCTTGAAAATTCTGTTGTTCCACATGACTCTCTATCCGCCTGTTCTTTTGTCTATTTGCCTATCTATACACACATATGCATGTACATAGAGACAGATACATACATATATATATATATATATATATACATATACACACACTGAGTAACTTTCAATTTCCGTCTAACAAATCTACTCATAAAATTCTAGTCGGTTCGAGGCCATAGTAGTAGAAGATATTTGTCCAAGATTCTATGCAGTTGAACTGAACCTGAAAACTCGTGCTTGGTTAACGAACATCAATATCATCAACTGGTCTATATAAATTGATTTTATGATTCGCCATCATCGATTATCAATCACAGAAACAGGTGTACCATATCAAATACAAGAATACCGTATTCGTGATTCTCGTTCTTCTCTCATTATGTGTGTGTGAAAGAGAGAAAGAGAGAGAGAGAGAGAGAGAGAGAGAGAGAGAGAGAGA
>NC_068996.1:303720-308884 GCF_001194135.2 Octopus bimaculoides | reverse complement strand
TATATATATATATATATATATATACATATATATAAACATACATACATACATACATACATACATACATATATATATATATAGGTAGAATTCACAAAAAAAACAACAGACGAAGACAGGTGGTGTAAACAATAAATAGATGTATTAGTATAATGCTCGGGAATTGAGAAAGGAACACAAAAAGAAACAGGGAGAGAAACAAGGAGAGAAAAAATGTGTGTAGTGGTCAGCGATCTATCATGGCGAAATGATACACACACACACACACACACATATATATATATATATATATGTCTGTATGAGTTAGAGGTTAAGCAACCATCTAAGGGATAATAACGCTGATTACCCTTTCCATTTTCTTATTTGCCTTATATACATATATACCTTTTAAATAAAAAAATGAAGAAAATGGACAAAACTTTACGTACAGATGTTTTTTTATTTAAAGACATTCAAATTCATACATAGAAATTCCTACCTACAGCTGTTTCCATACACACTTCTTTTATTTCAGAAATAAAATTCCATATTCGAAACCAGTGAATTGGGTATATCCTCAGGGAGAATTTCAAAACGAAGTTATTTAACAATGTGTAGGCTAACCTGCAACAAACTCGTACATTTTAATCAATTTTCTTCATTTTCTTAGTTAAAAAGATTTATTTAAATACCTATACGTTTCGATGATAAACTAGTGTAGTTGGTTTTCTCTGAACGCTGATATAAATCGGTGAACCAGGATGGTGACATCCCTGAAGAGAGTTTAGCTCATTGACTAATTAAATGAAATTGAATTATATATATGAGTGTGTGTGTGTGTGTGTGTGTGTGTGTAGTTCTCTGTATGTATGTATGTATGTATGTATGTATGTATGTATGCATGTATGTATGTATATATGTATGAATGTATGTATATATGTATGCATGTATGTATATATATATATATATGTGTGTGTGTGTGTGTGTGTGTGTGTGTGTGTGTGTGTGTGTGTGTGAGTATATATATATATATATATATATATATATATGTGTGTGTGTGTGTGTGTGCATGTATATAAATAAACCGGGCTAATTAAGCTATCTCTCCGTTGGTTGGAAAAACGATGAACAGCCATAATCAATTTTCGAACATAATTGGGGTTTCATCAGAGATGTCTACATGAATCGATCAGTTCCAGAGAGACAAGCAACCAACCTGTTTAAAAACTCAACAATTACATTATCTACACAGAACTAGAGCTGCTAATCTGCATACTGTGTTAACACTTTATATATACATATCCGTGCACGCACGCACGGATGCGCACACACGCACACATGCACATATGTATATATGGGTATATGAGTTGGATATATATGTAGCTGTGGTATAAGCCCAGCTAGCTCTGATGGAGCAGAGGTTCCGTTGTAGTAGTAGTAGTAGTAGTAGTAGTAGTAGTAGTAGTAGTAGTAGTAGTAGTTGAAAATTCAGAGTTGGGTGTCTGTTACTATAGATTTCTCTTGACATAAGTTCGTGAGCGATACTGGTTATATGGAAACTGTGAGTCGGCCTATCTGATGCTCTGTACTTATAATTCGAATGCTTTGCCTTGGCACATACTCTTGTGTTTGAGGATTATATTCAGGAAGTAAATGTGAAATACTCAGCCACTAATTCTACCTATTTAAAGAGTAGATAATCATATTGCTAGAACAGCTAGCACAATCATTAGTCGAAATCAATGACGGAATACAAACGCACGCACGCACGCACGCACACATGTGCACTCGCACACACAAACAAACAAACAAGCACACACACATACACACACAAAATTTAACTTTGCATGTATTAGTAATAGCATGTATCCTTTACGTGCCTGACTAAAATGCATTTGAAAGGATGCCAAAAATGTAACTCTCTTAGGATTGATCCCTAAGACACGCAATGTTATCTAATTTTTGTTGTAATGATTTCATATGGGAATAGAAGCAGTACCCGTGACATTCACGGATCCTTCGGGATATATGAAACTGATATGGTGGATGATATCTTTGAATATCTATAAGATGTTGATAAAGGCAAGGAGAAATTTCCAGCGATGTGGTGCTTTTCAGGGGGAAAGATTAGAAATAATAGTTAGTGTGAGGCCTGTGTGGCTAAGACATAGGTAAAAGTGGTGAGAGCAGGAGAGAACATGTATCAAATGGGTTTTCATTGAATTGGAATGCTGCTAGTTTGTTCAGAGGGGCAGATGTCATTATGTGAAGTGGTATCAAAAAGTTTCCGGACTTGTTTTTTTAGCGCGCTAACAGATGGCAGTATAGGGTTGCATATACAGTGAGAGCTAGCAGTGACCTTCATGAAGGAGTGTGCCGAATTACATTGTTGTGTTTACTTGGCAAGGTATAAAATTTGTGATTTTGGGATCCTGTGTAAACTGTAGTCAACGATTTTGTCATGAGTCAATGTGAAATTTTGCGTTAAACTTGGGAAGTCTGCTACGGAGACATTGAGTATGCTTCGGCAAGCTTATGGTGACGGGGTAATGGGTCTCATGCAATGTTTTGAGTGGCACAGGCGCTTCAAAAACGTAAGAACGTCCCTGAAAGAGCATGAACGATCTGGAAGACCTACCACGATCATCACCCACGGAAATGTAGAGAAAGTTCATCAGCTTGTGTATCATCGGAAGATAATCAACGACATTGCCAATGATGTTGGTCTGTCGTATGGGTCCGTGGAGGTAATATTAACGTCTAAATTGAACATGCGGCGTGTCTCTGCCAAGTTTGTCCGCCTGCTGACCACTGAGCAGAAAGAACAAGATTCCTGTTAGTGTGTCACTGATGACCCATCCTTTATGTCGAGGATCATCACTGGTGACGAGAGTTGGGTCTACGGGTACAACTCTGTGACAAAGAAGGTGCTCTTCATCCCCATGACTGAAGAAGGCACGACAGAGCCGCAGCTCAATCAAGAACATTCTCATAGTTCTTTTTTTTTTTGCGAAATCCGCGGTATTGTGCATCGAGAATTCGTACCCCCCGGGGCCAGACCGTTAATCGAAAGCTCTGCTGTGACGTTTTGAAGCGTTTGAGGGAGGTCATTCGGCGAAAGCAACCAGATCTGTGGAGCACAAAGAATTGGAATCTTCACGACGGCAATGCTCCTTGTCATCGAACCCGCCCCACTCGTGTGTTTCTCGCCAAAAACAACATGTTAGCGCTTCCGTACCCACCCTATTCGTCAGATTTAGCACCTGTGGACTTATCTAAGATGAAAATGAGCTCAAAGGTCACCGTTTTAACACCGACGTCGAGATCCAGAGCGAATCATAGACTCGCTCACGGAAAACGACATCCGTGCCGGCAGGAATGCTGGGACTGGTGTACTGCTGCACAAGGTGACTATTTGGAAGCAGCAGGTAAATAAGTAATGTTTTTCATTAAATATAACTAGTTCCGGGCACTTTTTGACACCACCTCGTAGAAACAGTAGAAAATGCAGATAGAGAAGACAATGAGATTTTAGCAATAAGTCAGATGACTCCTCCTTTTTTTTCTGTTTTGTTTTCTGTTTGCTTTTATTTATCCATCCGTCGGTCCATCTGAGGTCTGTCTATTTATCTTATAAAAACGATCATACATACTACATACACACATATATAATGTGTGTGTGTGTGTGTGTGTGTGTGTGTGTGCATGCGCGCGTGCGTGTGTGTGTAACATTACATATGCATATCGTAGAGAAACCAGAAGCTACAGTGTTCGTCCGAGAAAAGATTCCTTTATGGAAGTATTTTGTTCAGAACACAATATACGTCAGAGCTTGGTGAAACAGTCTCCCTGTCTGGAATGGACTGTAAGAATGGCAGATGAACATTTCGCTGTCTGTGGCTTATCGATTTAAATACGATTTCATCTGTTCAGAACAACATAAAAACTTCTCTTTTTGCTCGTTCCATACATCATTTACCGCCGTCATACTGGGATTTTTGGCAGCTTTATCAATCCTAGCATTTATTTCAGTTGAGTACGTATTTCGTCAACCACTAAGTCATGGTGCATAAAAGAATAAAAATTAAATAATAGGCATGGAAATAATCATGTACTTATGCATTCTTGTATTCGTGTGCACGCACGCACGCACACACACACACACATACGCGCGCGCGCGCACGTATATATACTTATGTACCTATGTGAGTAGTTCATGTAGTGCTTAAGCACCAAAGAAATATATCTGCTGAGTTTAAAATCTCAAAAATTTTACATGTGAAATTTCAATACATTCACGGGAAATCAGTAACATGAACGGAATGAGTTTAAATACAGATTTTTTGGAGGATGCGTATATTCAGGGGAAAATAGTTACATGTTAAACGAAAATTTTCACTGATGCTTCATAGTTTTACTCTAAGTTCCCTTACTGTTTCCATAGTTAGATTGCTAAAATCATCATCCGTATAATTAATATATTAATATATCGAAATAGCTGACCCCTTGGGCCTGCTGTCACGAACTTTCAAGCTATGAAAGTGAAAGTAACTAAATCATTTCCATAACTTTTTTCAATAAAAGAAAAATATACCACTAAATACACACATATTTGATGTGCATAAATGCACACTATTGAATCACTGTTGCCTACCCAGACTTGTTCTACCTATTAACGTGTCATCCTTTTCCCTTTTACAGGGTGTTTATAATTACCCTTCTCTTCAAGCAAGCTTGGTGGAACTTCCAGTTCAGTTGTCGATGACTTGATCATAAAAGACATTCTACTAAGGTCAGAAGTTACCAGTAGCGCTCATAAATGTTTATACAGTCACACGTACATATATACATACATATATATATACATACATACATACATACATACATGCGTGCATACATACATACATGCATACGTGCATACATACATACGCACGCATACATACATGCATACATGCCTAGCACATACATACATACACGCGTGCATACATACATATATACATACACACATACGTACATATATGCATACATGCATACGTACATGCATACATCCATCCATCCATACATACATTCACACACATACATACGTACATGCATGCGTACATACATACACACATCCATCCATCCATACCTACACACATACATACAAGCATACATATATTTACACAAAGGGCTTCATCACACACATACC
>NC_068996.1:302546-302930 GCF_001194135.2 Octopus bimaculoides | reverse complement strand
CCCCCCCCCCCACATATATAATTGAAGGAAATGGAAGATAGATCTAGTACGAATCTTCATTCAGCACGACGGCCGTGTCAACCCATCCTGCACCTGGGAACAGGATATTGTGCAGCTAGTTGTGTTGCATCAATCAGTGCAAGCTGGTCACTTCAAATCCCTCAATTAATCACCACAAGTATACCGACAGGTGACTGAGAATCCGAATATTATGGAAAAATATCATATCAATTTATAGTCTGGAGCGGATTATCATCAAAAACATTAATTGGATCATTCTTTTTTACAGTATTGAGACTTTCCCATTCACCATATATATATGTATATATATATACATATGTGTGTGTGTGTGTGTGTGTGTGTGTGTGTGTGTGTGTGTGTGTG
>NC_068996.1:293338-301478 GCF_001194135.2 Octopus bimaculoides | reverse complement strand
TGTGTGTGTGTGTGTGTGTGTGTGTGTGTGTGTGAGAGTGTGTGTGTGTATACACACACACACACACACTCACACGCATACATATAAAGGGAGAGAGAAAGAGAGAGTAAGAGGGTGAGAAACATAGATAAAAATATATCTAGATGTTATTGTGTTTGATTGTCTGCGCGCGCGTGTGTGTGTGCGTGTAGAATTAAGTGAATCATTTTGCTGCCAGCGGTGGAGGCAGATTGGTGCAGCACAATGATAAATGGCATTCAGCTAAAACTGTCCTAATAGGAAGGACGAAAATGTCACTTCTCTCCAAAGGACAGAGAAATATGTAAGAACTGATGGAATAGTAGATAATTATGAAAATTGTTACTTAGCTTTTGAACTATTTTTGCATCGGAGTTTGTGTCGTACCCAACCAGCTAAAGATTCATGCAGACAGAACATCAAACTAGTAAGTTTTAATGCCCAAATAAGCATTAGTGGAGAGGACATGTTGTCTGTATGTGGGTTGGTAAAGATTGATCTGTGAGATACACTATAGTTGGTGGTGGTAGTGTATGAGATCTGGGAGAAAGTCAGCTGTAATGAGGTATGCTAAGAATGTTTTTAATCTTTTCGTTTATTCAGGCGGAATGGTTGCGTCCATGACCTTCTCAGATTCTCCGATACTAGTGAGATTTATGTGATCAATGTGTTTAGTTTGAACCAAAAGATTGACAACTGCATGAAAAATACCAGTAGGATGGGATTAAAAATATGTTTTTACAAGTCTCCAAACCATAAAATTAGTGTCTATGACTCGCTGAGAGTGAGAAATAATGTTATCCGGCTCACATGATTGCAGTAAGGTGAACTCTTTTAAAGTAACCAGATGGTAATTTTTAAACAAGATGATGAATGAAGTCTAGAGTTCTTGCTAGGGAAGGATTAAGACAGAGCAGAAACATAGGGAATTGACAAACAATTAACTAGCTAAGAAGCGCAATGGCCGTTGTAGTATCTGTAGACCAGGCAGAAAACCTGCAAAGTAGCATTTGCAGTTAGTTATTGAGTGACGACAAATAATCAGTAGCATTAAGTCTCTTGTTCAGACAATATATTATGCAATGAAAGTTAAATGTGTAAACGTAGTTTACATAAGTAAATTGTAAGTGCTGTATTTAGCATCAGGTCAGCTGAAACCAAGCAAAGCTTTGATCAAAGACGATCTCGTTGATTTGATATTGACGCATATAAACATGCACATTACATGTTTATAACTAAATTCTCATGCTGGTTAAAGTTCTAAACTACTACACTTTCATCGACATGCATCTACCAACAAACATACACATGCGTCCACACATATACATGTACATAATTAGCAGTGAAACTCTGTTACTAGACTAGGACGGTTTAGTTGTTTGATTAGCAGAATTTCCAAATCCAGAATTAGCTTGTAAGGGGATGAACATTTAACATAATTTTCAAACATAATCAGCGTGACAGAATGAGCAGATACAATCTACTTTGTAGATTTCTGTACACTTTCTGTCACCTAAATTTTGCTGGACTCGAGGATTCAGAAAATAGCATTTATCCTAGATGCCAAGAAGCAGGATCAAATCCAGAAGCCCATGGTTAGTGTGTCTTCTTTTTGTTTCAGACTAAATAAATTCAGATTTACGAGGGTAGACTCGTAAATTTATGTCAAATTCCACAGTCAGTTATTGTTTGGGCCCTTGGGAGTTAAAATTAACACCCAGCGATACATTAGAGACATTCTAGTTCTGGAAGGAAGCTGAATTGGATTCCATGGGCGAATTAGCACTTTCAAGGTGCACCTTGGGGCCTCCAACAGGATTCGGCACCACCCCACAACTCCAGACAGGCACAACACTGGATTTAGAAAAAAAACATACCATCGTTCACAGGATCAAGAAGTCCCCATCTCAACCCGTTGGATTTTGCTGCTACATCTATTTTGGAGACGAGGGTCTTGAGCACTCATGCTTCGCTCGACACTCTGAAAGCAAAACTTCACCAGGAATGGGCTTCGATTCCGCAAGAACAGTTGCGCGCTACGTGTGAAGCATTCGCACCTAGACTTAAAGCTGTGATTCGAAACAGACGTGATCATATCGAATAAATGTGGTAGTGTTATAATCGTGTTTTGTTTATCATTGCATTCCAACGTTCGGACCCAAAACAATATTTTGCGTATACATATGTATGTATATGTATACATGTATATATATATATATATATATATATATATATATATATATATACATACACATACACATATATAAATATAAGTACGAAGTATGTATGAGTGTGTGCGCGTATTATTATTAAATATTTGTAATATATTTATAGATACAAACATAATGTACACACACAGGGGCACATATTTCTTCATTTATTAACTGTGAAACTACATAAATAATTCAAAGAGTAGAGTTTCATGCAAAGCACTTATCAAATTTATCAGTTGGTTAAGTATGTTGCACGAAACTGTAAGCTTCTGAATAGCTTCACTGTTAATGAATGCGCTGCTTTAAGTATTGATTTCTATTTCTCTTGTTTGTACTACCAAACCTACTTATTTATTTATAATTCATTTATCTCATAAGATTTTTGTTCTCTGTTACTAATTTCAGTTACTAATTTCACTTGATAAAAATTCTTCCAGTAGTTTTCCTGGTACTTAAGTCATCATCCTCAGAGGATACAAAATATGAAGTGGATACAGGCGTAAGACAAGGTAACTCCGACAGGAATACTGCAGAGTGTTTCTGTTTAATCTCACTCAATATATAATCTTCAGAATCGTTATCGGATGCTATAACACAGCTTATAATACAAAATATATTTTACAGGATCACCAACTAATAATACAACGGAACCCACAAAGCACATCGTCATCCAACTCAGTTATCTTCAAACAGTAAAACATGACATATCCTCGCATATAGTCAACGTCAGTAACCTACAATCATGAGTTATAACGCTTACAGTATACTAGCAATAGATCACTCAAGTCATATGTGCACAATACCCGCCCAATTAGATATTATACAATATATATATATATATATATATATATATATATATATATAAATAAAAATGTATATATATATGTGTGTGTGTATGAGTATATGTGTGCATATGTATGTATATGTATGTATATAAGCATGTATATATATGTATGTATATGTGTATGAATGCATAGACGTATGCATGTATGTATGTATATATCTGTATACATATATATATATATATATGTGTGTGTGTGTGTGTGTGTGTGTGTGTGTGTGTGTATGTACAGCAATTAGAAAATGGAGGGGATCAAGAGGTGGTATTCATCAACTTTTAGACATAATACACAAGCGCATACACATAATAATATGTCTATCAATTTCTCTTACAAGGCATTAATAAGCCTAGGAATATAATGGAAGGCACATGCAGAAGGCTCATCACACAGCCATGTCTGCGCCTAAGTGCATGTATAATAGCTGGTGTGCGTTGGTGGGTGTATATGCAGAGATAATCACCAATACATTACGAGCCTTGGTCGACAAATATGTTGTCTCTTCTGATCTGCTTTTCTACCACCACTACAGAGTCTTCTGCTTTTCGAAGCTGGTTGGTCACCTGCACTTAGGCACTCCCGATTCGCTCATTTGTCACTCTTAAATTGTGTCCACCAGTCCAGCTCTCACACTGGCCAAAAAACGCGACCCATTTTCCACAGATCACTGACACTCTGCAATTGTCCCCTTGCCCATTGTTTCTGACAATGTTCATCTTGCAAATATCCAAGAAAAACATAAACAGCGTCAATCTCACTAATTTCGAAGAGCCTGCGTAATACAGCCCTTCCCTCAAACAAACCAACTTAAAGAATAACCGGTGAAAATATCAAACCAAGAAACGAGTACAGACATGGTTGTGAATGTATCACTTAATAGTAATAAGTGACATCGAAATAAAAAGCTAAATAAACCCAAAGACATAAGACAATCTGGATAAAGAAGTTATGGACGCTGAAAAAGTTCTCAGCCATAACGTAGGTTTAAATTTAAACAAGTGAAATAAATTATGCATACGTCAAGAAAGGGGAGACGAAAGCCAACAAAATACAGTGTCTACAACAACTGCTGCGAATCACAGACCAGATCTGTGATAGTGTGTAAGATGCCCGAAATCAGAAAATGACATGGTGGTGAAATGCTATGGATAGAGCCATAAAAGCTAAAGACAAGTCTGGAAAGAATAAAAGAAAGATAGGAGCAAGGAACAATATCAGGTAGGCAAAAAACAAGCTATTCATCAGGTTTACTTATTGAAGAGTGAAGCTGAAAGTAAGAGGCTTGCTGATGCTGATGTTCTGCAGTTTAAGAATTAGAGATACAAAATATTCTAAATTACATACCAGTATGTCAGTATGAATCAGAATATAATCGGTGAAAAGTGAGACCGTAATGAAGGTGGTACACACAACTTTACTAACGCCGAGAAAAGGGAAGTATGAAATCCTATTATACAGAGATTCTGTTTGAAGGTAATGCGTGAAAGAGAGGATTACCCCCAAGTAGAACCAACAGAATAACCAGCAATCGAAACTGGCAGTTATAAGGCCAAAAGGGTTATTGATGTTACAAGCATAATAGATAGCTATTGAAAACATGTGTTCTTTATACAAAACAATTCATGAAAGAAGAAAAAAAAAACGATAAAAATTTTCTGGAAATTAAAAATATTACGTATTGATGTTCCAGCTCAAACTTGATCACAATATTATTTTAAAGGCCATATTTTAAACGGTCTCTTTGCATCGATGGAGATTAGAATAGTCCTGAAGTAAGGAACAGTTCGTGCAAGCTACAAGTTATATTCAATCATTTCAGACATTTCTTTCAACAATGTTTTTCGTTTCCATTATAAGATGATTGAACGCCCACTTATTTTTAACAGTTTTGTTAACGACAGCATTTCGTTTATTTTGATGGGGGTTGGGTTCTCCAGTTATAGTGGGTTTGAATCCGGAAGTAGAGGATTCTTCTGACAAAGTAATGACCATACTTTCACAGTTTCTTTGTGATGTTTTGCGGTAATGTTTCTAATGGCTAAATTAGAAATGCGTCTAGTCCAACCAAAATTAAAAGTAAATATAAATACATTAGCAATGTAATCAGATTGGTCGTTCCTTTGTTGTTCGATAGTTTTTGTAAGACACTTTCTCAGTGTAAGAGACTAGAATAAAAAAAACAACGAATTATGCTTTCTGTAGAGCTTACGGTCGCATCACTTCCACCAAGTGTATTTTTTACTCCAAATTTTTACTGGTTTTAATGTTATTAAACAATATGAATAGCATAAATTCGATATGATATATATATATATATATATATATATATATATATATCATAACTCTTGCAATAGAACTTTAAAAAATAGAACGTTCTAAAATTGCAAATAAATTATTCCAATGTGTCTGAGCATCATTGATTGATTGTAATTCTTCATTCCCTCTTGGAGGTTTATGAAACGAACTAATAATTGATCTAATTTCTTAGTAAGTATACAGATGTTTTAATTTTCTTCAGAATAAGGAACTTTTGAAACTAGTAATTTCATTAAGTTTAGTTTGCTGCAGATCGACATCTGCATTTGTAATAGCAGAATATAAATTTTGATTACCATCCTAAAGATTCCTTCAAACTTGTCTTTCCAAGAAACTTTAGTAAATTTAGCTTCACAATTTTCTCATAAAGAACATCACAAACAGATAGGTAAAATTCATGTATAGTTCAATCGTTCACAATCAAGCAAATTTATTAATGACACTCGATCAGTTAAGACAGCAACTATATTTCTTTTCAAATCAAGATTAAATCCAGAAAGCTTTGTTTCTCAACGTTCAACATATTATTCTGTCAGTTCCTAAATTCCAGAATTTGCTACCTAAGTATACATTTATATGATCCCACATTTACATAGTATTGTCTTTTAGATGTTCTGCCAATTACTGTTCTTTTAACAATCATATTGGCATAGAATCATCTGCGTTAAGTGAGATCCATTCTTTATTAAAACCAAACTGTTATCTGTAATAACTTACCTTATAAAAGTATTTTTTACTATTGTATTGGAGGAAATTCTGTCTGTAGCAATTAATATGGATATTATTTCTATAATTTCACTCTGCTTTTCTTTCAATAAGTTTATTTTCTGTTTATCGATTCTTTCCGAAAACGGTTCGACTATACAAATATGATACCTTCTGAGACAAAGTTTTTATGGACATTCTTTAATTGATGCAAAAAACAAAAACAAAACGCGTGTTGAACCATGAGAGAACTTTAATATGGCCCTGTAAATGATAATTAGGTATTATGTATTTTTCAGAAACTGGAATATAATTTCAGGAATTCGGTATCCGGAAGCCTTAGTTTATAGTTAGAGTACTGTGTAGTGGTCTCTGTAAATAGTTACTTTTGACTATCTTGGTGAATTAATTATCCATGGAGGATGGAGTTAGAGAAGCGTGGAAAAGATTCAGAAAGTTAGTAACTTTATTAGAAACGAAAGGTTTCTTTCTTTGACTGAAGCGTAGGCTCTATGATGCATGTGCAAGAAGTGCACTGTTTCATAGTTGTATAATTTTGGCATTGAATATCAAGGATATATGAAGACTGGAAAGAGACGAGGCGTATATTTCCTGAAGTGCGAGAAAGTTGATCACGAGGAATCAGGATAGAATACAAAATATCGAATGAGCCGACATAAACGTGACGCATTTAGAGAATGATAGTTGGATAAAGATGAGACCAGTAATCTAAGTAGATGGAATTCGCAGAAGACAAAGACCAAAGAAAAGTTGGGAAGAACTTGAAATTTGGCCTCCTGAGCTGTACTAAATGGAACTCAAGCACCGAAGTCAGGATGCAAAATGATGATTATGGTGGTGGTGGTGGTGACGAAACTGAAACACGCACATACACTCACACACAAACATACACATACATACTTATACGCTTGTATGTATATATTTATTTAAAAAAACGTATATGCGCACGCATACATATATTATTGGTACCTTGAAATGTTACAAGAATTTACTGCTGTAACGTGTTGCAATTAACGAGACATGTTCTGTTAGTAACTTTCCATACTGTAACATGATATTTTTGACCTCAGGTGTTATGCTGTCAGTAATGTGATAACGCAAACCACCCACAAACTGAAACGTTAAGTGTTTTATTTCCACTGAAGTTGTATTTCCTTACTATTATTTTATCAGAGTCTCTTTCTAACTGTTCAACTCCTTCCACATGACCTAACATTTTTGAAGACTGCTAAGGATTCCATAGTTTTGGAGAATTTGAGGAATTCTTATATATGACGGTAGTTGTTAAAGATTCAAATTCTCCGTTTAATCTCTTTAACAACACATGGCATATATAAGAATTAAGGAGCTGGCATTGGATTTCTTCTCTTGTAAAATATGTTATTCGGTCACATTCACACAAACGCACAGCGATACAGCAGCGAATGACTTAGTCTCCGCATGGTCAGTTGGTCTGCTAGAAATAACAGGCAATCCATTTTAAAAGCATGCAATACTGAAATATCAGGATGACCATGCTTCAATTTCCTTTGAGCATAGACCTGCAACATCAGAGCATACCTACAACTAAACAAGATATCATGGAAACATAGAACTAACGAGAAACTCTCAGTATGGTCATTAAGCTTGCTTGAAATAGCAGTCAAGTTTCTCACTGACTACTCAAATTATCTTCAAAAAGTAAAAGTTTACTGAATAAAGAAACCGCTAGCTGTGACTCACACACACACACACTCACACTTGATTTTTGAGGAACTCTGCTTCCTGTTAGAAGCTGATAGCAATTACCACCAAGCTCTGGAGGCAGAAATAGCTTCAGTTAATCAAAGCATTTATCTTGTACGTCGTTTAATATGCCTTTATTTGTCCTTGTTCAAATACTTGCTACTGACCACTCCAATTCATTCACCACCATGGCTCGTTCTTCTAACATTAGTAGACATGTATGTATATAATGTGTGTGTGTATGTGTGTGTGTGTGTGTGTGTATGTGTGTGTGTGTGTGTGTGTGTGTGTATGTGTGTGTGT
>NC_068996.1:292741-293328 GCF_001194135.2 Octopus bimaculoides | reverse complement strand
TGTGTGTGTGTGTGTGTGTGTGTATGTGTGTGTGTGTGTGTGTGCAGATAGTAAAGGAGAGAGAAAGAGAGGATAAGAGAGAGAGAATAAAATGTGGAAAAACATAGACTTCATGTAGAGTTCGTAATTAATTGGGCTGTTCATTAGCATAAAACTTTGTTATTTATATAATTACATAATTAAGACACATAATTGCTTTAAAAGTAATATTCACCCAGAGATTTGAGTAAACGGGACTGTTCAGTTAATTAATAATATATTCCAATTACGTAATTATATAAATAATGATGCGTTGACGCATATGAAACAGCAGTTGGACATAATTAAATTACGAAGTAAATGCGAAATTGATGATGTTCTACTTTTTATTCTGTGCTGCTCTGAACGATCATTTTAGCCGATTCTGAATATACATGAGTGTGCCATTACGATTTGTAAATGATAACAAAACAAAGACTTACCCACGTATTAAAATCATACACATAACACAGAACACATACAATACACTGAAATCTCTCTACCCTGACGCAGTAGGGAGATTCTGTTCCTAATGTTGATTTCTGTTCCTAATGCCAACCATTTTACAG
>NC_068996.1:288006-288958 GCF_001194135.2 Octopus bimaculoides | reverse complement strand
CTGGAGAAGCAAGCTTATGCCGTCCAACAGCATCTCCATAGTGGGACGCTGGACCGGACCGGTTAAATTGCTCGGAGTCTGGTTCGGTCCGGACTTCCAAATGGAGAAGAACTGGGGCGAAATAACGACTAGGGTGATCACTCTCACCCAGCAATGGGCCGAGAGGAAGCTATCCCTAAAAGGTCGGACGGAGGTGGCGAACGCGTACATTGCATCCGTCATCGAATACCGTCTGACTGTCGTGCCTTGTCTCGACCCTACCATCACCAAACTGGAATGCTTTCTCTTCCACGTCTTGTGGAAGAGACACGTTCCGATAGTTAGGCGATCCATTTACTGTCAACACCCGCTAAATGGAGTGCTAGGCATGCCGTGGTTGATGATGCACAGACATGATGTGCCGTGGTTGATGATGCGCTGAGATTGCGACATCTTCGACGCTTCATAGACGACGGTGAACAGGTGTGGTCGCTTTTTGTACGGCATGCTTTCCCGCAGCTCATCTCCTTGGCCGGACTACAGTCGTGGATCAAACAGAGACCCAGGCTAGGCGAATGGCACCACGAGTGTCGCGTTGCTCTCTAGCACCTCTGCCATTCCAGGACCAAAATTGTGTGACTTCATTACAACAAAGGCGTTCTATAGTGCATTAGTGGAGGGGAGGTGCGACGACGTTCTCGGGCAGAATCTGGGCGTCGACGAGGAACACCTGACCCGCCTGTTCAGGACAACTTTCGGGCCAGGACCTATGGACAATCACAAAAGATCCCTGGCCTGGCAATGCCCGTTCGGGATAAGCTCTACAGGCACGGTTCGAGACACACCGGACCGACTTGCCCGAGATGCGGTCAAAGCGTCGTCCGCCTGTCAGCCGAGTCTATCGTGGAAACTGCTCCGCCACTTTCCCTCAACAGGGAAGGCAAGGCAGTGTTCATCATACTGGTGGCCATGG
>NC_068996.1:285379-287906 GCF_001194135.2 Octopus bimaculoides | reverse complement strand
GACTACGAAGCGGTAACAGGAGCGAAATCAACCGGAAAAAATAAGTGGCCTTGCGGCTCGGCACTTGGAGAAGGAAACCCATACCGTCCAGCAGCGCTTCCGTCGTGGGACGCTGAACTGACCGTCCGGTCGAATTGCTAGGAGTCTGGTTTGGTCCAGACACCCAAACAGAGAAGAAATGGAACGAGATAACGAGAAGGGTGGCCACTCTAGCCCGGCAATGGGCCGAGAGGAAGCTGTCTCTAAAAGGTCGGGTGGAGGTGGCGAACGCATACATCGCGTCCGTCATCTACTACCGACTGACCGTCGTTCCTTGTCCGGACCCTACCATCACCAAGCTGGAACTCATACTCTTCCGCTTCTTGTGGACAGGATGCGTTCCGATGGTGAGGCGATCCGTTTGCTGCCAACACCCGCTGAAAGGAGGGCTGGGAATGCCGTGGTTGATGATGCGCAGACACGCGCTGAAACTGCGACATCTCCGGCGCTTAATAGACGACGGTGAACAGGTGTGGTCGTCGTTTGTGAGGCGCGCTTTCCCGCAGCTGGTCTCCATGACCGAACTAGAGTCGTGGATCAAAAAGAGGTCGAGGAAGGGCGAATGGCACCGCGTGTGTCGCGTTGCTCTTGAGCAACTATGCCGGCCTGGGTCGACCTTGAGCGACTTCAACACAACCAAAGCATTCTATAGGGGATTAGTGGAGGTGAGGTACGACGAGGATCTCGTGGCGAACCTGGGCGTCGACGAGGAATACCTGACCCGCTTGTTCAAGACGACTTTCGGGCCGGGACCTATGGACAACTTCTAGAGATCCCTGGTCTGGCAGTGGTATCGAAAAGCGCTACCCGTTCGGGATAAGCTCTACAGGCATGGCTCGAGAAACACGGGGCCGACCTGCCCGAGATGCGGACAGAGCGGCGAAACCGTTCTGCACGCACTCATACTGTGTCCAACCATTTCCGACCTGTAGGCTGATGTAGAGAAGATTCTATATAATGAAGGCAATTAAATAGCAGAAACGTGTATATTATAGCTATACGAACATTTTCCACTCGTTAGTATAGTAATTATTTAATAGCAATACAGTTAATGTTGCGTATTCTACCACACCTAACTTAGCTAATAATATTACACATCCTTACACCCATCATCCATCCATCCATCTATACATACATACATACATACATACATACATACATTCGTACGTATATAAATATATACGTACATTCATACGTTCATACATATATGCGTTCTTAAGTATATACGTACATAGTGCATACATACAATCATACATAAATACATACGCGCGTGTGTACGGACATACGTAAATACACAAATGTACTTCTTGCAGCAGCATTCACCCTGGATGGGTTGAGCCGTCTCCGACCAACGATTTCATCCCGTCTTCCACAAATGCTGATCACATCCGACACAGTTTGCACATTTGACAAATGCAAATGCGCCACTGGGAGAGCAGAGGCGTCGGATAATATGTCAAGCATAACTTTTGTAACCATCCATGTTGATCATGAGTGTTATTGTTTTTGCCTGCTTCAGAAAAAAGCATCATTCAGTCACATGTTTACAGCAAGTTGAATGTGTATCAGGGGATAAAATCCATTTATTTCAAATGCTTTCAGCGCAGTGTTGTAACAACGCATTGGTGTTATAGACTACGAAAGGAAAACATATGGATTAGTGAATGTACTTGTTCTTATGAGCAAACAGAAAGCGGAGTGGGACATGCTTAGCATAACAACAATTTTCAGGTTCAGATCTACACTATAGTGACTAGAAAGAGAACCTGATTTTTCCCACCGTTAACAATAAAAGACAACAAATTATGTGGGCATTGCATATGATTCACACTGGTAGACACACACACACACACGCGCATGCACGTACGCACATACACATTACATATAAATGTATGTATTTCTTGTGTTGCATGTATATATATATATATATATATATATATATATATATATATATATATATATACCCACGCGTTTATGTATAAGAGCAAAAAGTTTATTAATAGCAAAATACAAACCAAGATTAAAACACAGACACAGCACTGTGGTAAATAACTAAGATCAATTACTGTTTGCCAAAGGCAAGTTGGAGTTAAAGGTTAAATCTTAAATTCTGCAATGATGACTTTATCATAACAATATCATTCCCATGACTCTTGGTGCCCACTACAAAGAAATAGAAAAAAATAAATGTGACAATAAAAGAAATGTGTCTAACAATCACATTTAGAAGATCAGTCTAAAACATCTAGAAATGTTGATAGATTTATGAAGGCTTTTCTAAATTAAATATAAAAAAGACTAATGAAATCTCCCATTCCCCATGCTCCTACCCCATTTCCAGATTATTTATTATTATTATTATTATTGTTGTTGTTGTTATTATTATTATTGTTGTTGTTGTTGTTATTATTATTGTTATTACTATTATTATTATTATTATTATTATTATTATTATTATTATTATTATTATTATTATTATTATTATTAT
>NC_068996.1:279355-284843 GCF_001194135.2 Octopus bimaculoides | reverse complement strand
ATAAGCAAATACAATCATTCATCAACAGGTGCTTGCGTAGTACACTTAGAATTAGATGGCCTGAACACATAAGCAATATGGAGCTATTTGCAAAGAACGAATCAAGTTCCGATTAGAGAGCAAATATTTAAGAAAAAGTGGAAGTGAATTGGTAGCACAATTAGAAAGGACACACCAAATGCAGCGAAAAGCACTTTACAGTGGAATGCGGATGGATATAGAAAGAAAGGTAGGCCTAAGAACTCGTGGCGTAGATCAACACAAAAGGAACTAGAGAAAGGGGAACATTCATGGCAGAGTATAAGTACAGAAGCGAGAAATTATGCGACATGGAATTCAATTATAAGTGGCCTACACTCTGCGTTGGAGGGTTAAAGGCAGGAAAAATTATTATTATTATTATTATTATTATTATTGTGGGAGAGGATGTTTATTTGGCAGGTATTTTATCTTGAGGTTTGGTGACAACAGGTTTCCTCAAATCTGAAGAATCTTTCTTAGGTTTCTTACAGAATGTAGGCTGGTACTTTTCTGCTATCGACAATGCGACTTTCAATTCCAACCTCTTCCAGTCTTTTGGATAAAATTTTGGTTGTTGTGCCAACCTCACCAATTACCACAGGAATAATTGTGTTGGTCTTCTACAGTCTCTTCAGCTCGTCTGCTAGATCATTGTTTCTTAATATTTTTTCAATTTCTTTGGTACCGACTCTGCTATCATAGGGAATTTCAGAATCTATTATCTTACACTATTTTCTCCTGTATGATCGTATCTAGTCTGCTTGATTCAATAGCATGATCAGTCTTTATGGGAATATCCCTCAAGATCTCGTAATTCTATTAAAGCCTCTGGTTTGTGTTCATACCATTTTTCTGTTGCTTTGAAGCCACATACTCGGCTAACATCCCAATGCATTCTTTCCCTACAATGTCATGTCGGCACTTCGCTTGTATTCTGCACCCACTCAAAATGTGATTGATACATTCGTCTCCTTTCCTGTAGATTCAGCGTTTGTCGTCTGATTGAGTTTTGTCGATCTTTGCCTTTATCAGATATTTTCGAATGGCTTGTTCTTGAGTGGCTGTTATTAGCGTTTCTGCCTCTCGTTTCAAGTTCTCATCCGTCCACCAGATCCACCGATCTTCCAACATTTTCAGTTTGTTGCATAAATTGACCATGCAGTTCCATTTCTTGCTATTTGCATGTTCTGTTCCGCTTTTACTGTTTCAGTAACTTTTTGAGTATCTCTGACTGCCGATATTATTCTTTCTTTACTATTCACATAATTTTTCAGACTCAGTATCGCAGTATTAACAGTGTCTTCTGCGTTCAGTAACCCTCTCCCACTTGCCTTCCTTAATAGGTAGAATCGGTCGGTATTGCTTTTAGGGTGGAGTGCGTTCCGACCTCTCTTCATAATTAATACTGTGTGCTTAATTTTATCGCAAACTGCATTTCAATATCTTTACTGAATAACTAAATACACTCATGGTTTAGATCAAAGAGCCTAGGTTTTACTCTTTTTTTTTTTTTTGTATACAGCTTGATGTCAATCATATAAAGTAGGTGATTTATTTTCACCTTGAATTTGTAAACCCATAGGCCTGGATTTTCTCAGTACACTTGTCAGAAGGATTAGCACAATGACGGAGAGTAATAGAAAGAGCTGAAAAATTTCGCTCCGTATTTTCACTTGTCAACGATTCATTTGCACATGTCAGTTCTGCTTGCCACATTCACATTGCTTTCTCCAAAAGTTGTTTATCTTCTCATCGACTCCGAACGTCCTGTGTGGAACATTGTCGTAGGTCATCCTATAATCTATCCATCCAACAGCTAAAATTTACTTTCTTAATTGTATCTCATTTAATATTCTACTATCTATGCATAGCATATCACCAGTTGCCTTTAATTTCTTCCCCTGGCAATGGACTCTCTTCTACCAGAGAATTATATACTTCATGTGTTATGAGGCCAGTTAATATTTTCCTGAGTAATGATAAACAAGTAATATGTCTATTATTGCCGACTTACCCTCTCTTTTAATTTCTTTACCGTAATTGTAATATATTCTTGTGTCGCTTCATCTTCCATTTCTCTTTTAAATTCCTACAACCAGTCTGCTTTTATGTTATTCCAGATTTCTGCCCAGAATTTTCTTGTTGCTTCAGCATCTGGTATAACATTTTCCTGATACTCTTTTTCTCTGTTTATAGAATTTTCTTTCGTTACCTTGAAAAGTCTATTCTGTTGATACTGATTTGTTTTCTGTTAGCATCTTTTTTTTTTTTTTTTTAACCGACGCTGCTTCGGCTCTGTTTTGGTTCTTCTTTAACTACTTTGCAGTCCTTTGTGTTTTGTGGTGTATTTCCGTTGCAGTTCGTTCCTGCGTCTTTCCTTCACCCTCTTCATTTCTATGATTGCAACGCATCCGTCCAAAGTCTCTTTTGAGTTTTTCAAGTTGATTCTTAAGCCATCTTTCCCACCATAAAGCTTTGTTCTCTGCTCTTCTACTTTTAACCCCAAGAGTTTGCGCAGCAACATAGGCTGCGCAGTATATAAAGTCGCTTAGATCTTTTACGTTTACGATGTAGATTTTCGTTAATAATTGATCCATCTTTTTCACTGCTTTATGTAGTTTTCCTTTTTCGATTCTTCTCGAAGCCGGTAACCTTCTTCCTTCACTACCTTATCACGATTAAATCTTATGATTTAGAAGTGTTTACTCGATGGTAGGGAACATGTTTTTTTCTTTTTTCGGTACAAATTTTAAGCGTTCTTTTCCGGTATCCAATTTTGGAAGGCTCGCTTCTGTAATAACATTCCATTACAATTGTATTGTGGTCTTGAGTCTATTTTCTCCTAATTTTTGTGGCAGTATTTGGATCACAACCTGGGACACTTGCGTTGCGAAATATCTTCATTCGTTCTTCGAATCTTATAAATACAGTTGTGATGGTGTTTCTTTGGCATTACACTCATTAAAAAGGGTTGTGTTCTTAAGGTGTCACAACCACCAGTATTTTTATCGAGACACCATCTCTAGGGGCTTGCTAGCGATGGCTAAAGGAGCCTCTCTTCCTTCTCTGGTAGATTTATATCCATGAAGACGTATTCTGCTGTTTTTGTTCTCAGGATATTTATTATTATTATTAACACTACTGTCCTCAGAGGTAATGGCTCCATCGGCTGTACTAATACAGAAATACTATTTGGATAGCCGTTGACTCCTCAGTGTTCAACCCCTCTTAAATAGGTCTTGTTTTTCCTCTTGCGTGGTGACCAAATAGTAAGAGAAACACCTTCCTCACAGAACAGGCTCTGTGGGGCTGTCGGTATTAGCACTATTATTAAATTTTACTTTTCAAAACTCTCAATCCTACTTGCTCTGGTTAATTTTGTGAGAGCGGACAGCATCCTATTTTCCAACATCTCACAGCATCTCTCTTACCACGAATTGTAAGACTTGGTACTTAGATGTTAAGTATCGTGGAAAATACTTAATACCCAGTGCCAATCATAAAGTTCTCGCTGCCCTATGCTAATGCCTGCAAATTTTCTTAATAGGTATTTTATTTTAAAGTTTGATAACAAGTCTCCTCAAGACTTAAGGATCTTCCTTAAGATTCTTGCCGCATATAGGCTGGTACTTTTCTGCAAGTCGACAATGTAACTTTCAATTCCAGTTTCTTTCAATCTTTTCGGCTGCATTTTGAGTGTTGTGTGAAGTGCACCAATTACTTATCATCATCGTCGTCGTTGTCTTTATCATCATCATCATCATCATCATCATCATTTGTATATGCCTGCTTCCCATGCTGGCATGAATTCAGTGGTTTGTCAATATCTAAGTCAGTTCTTATTCACCTCCTAGATAGGTTTGTGTTCCACGTCTCTGTATATCGCATTTTTTTTACTTATGTTTTATAGCTAAATGTACTTGCGATCATCAACCACTTTATTAAGGCACCAGTACTTAAATCATCATTTCCTCATCAAAATGAGTGGATCTTTCAGCTTCATGCTTTCTACAACCATTCACTAATCCCTTCACAAAGATCATTCAGGGCATTATTGTGATACTGACAAAAATAGAGTTGCCTTATACCCACTAAGAGCTTGAAAGATCATCATGCTCTCGACAAGATTAAAGTAACTCTCAGTTTCATGTTTTTTCACTCATTCACCAACCACTTTACAATGCGTGTGATGCATTTCATTGTGGTACTAATGCATATTGCATTGTGCAGTACTCCTTAAGATTAAAGAACCTCACTCACTACTCTGTGTCTCTTGATCACTCGGGAGTAGGTGACATAGGAAGTGGATAAAAGAGTGATAACAGAAGAGCCATTTGGGTGGGTGAAGGGAGAAAGTATGTAATAGTAGAACTAAAATGATTAGTGTGAGAGGGTGATAGAGGAGAAGACAGAGGTATGGATATTAGACTGGACATTACTGTCTTGAGTCCTTGGACTCATAGAGTCAGTTACCTGGTGTCTATGATGTATCAGTGATTGAGGTAACAACATATCCCCCTGAACGAGATGCCAGTTTGTCACATGTATGGCTGAGAGGAATGGAGTAATGTGAAATGAAGTGTTTTAGTTCAAGAACACAATGTACTGCCCAGTCTGGGGATTGAAACAATGGTTTCGTGGTTGTGAGTACAACACCCTAACCACTAGGCCGCCTGCCTTCACCATAGACACAAAAAAAGTGGATAAATTGTGAGAATGATATTAATAACAAATGGCTCATGAGTGAAAGAGAAACGACATGAAATAGAGAAAAAATAATGACAGAGTGTATATGGTACAAGCAAATATGATGCCATCCCTTTATATAAAGACTTAATGATAGGCAAAAAACAAAATACAGAACTAAAGACTGAAAGAAGATGAATGTCAGAGACGTGTCTAGTAACATATATAGGAATGGCTTTCCTAAATAATAACAGCAGCATGGTTTAATAAATAGAAGAGCGGATGAGTGATAAAAGAATGAGTGGTAGAAAGATAAATAATAATGAAGGACAACTGATAATGAGTTGTAGTGTGATTGAGAGATAGGTATGCCCTGTGAATGAAGTTCAGTCTACTAACAACTGAGACTCCAAATATGGCCTGGCTGCCTAAACAAGGCAGGGTATACAATCTGTGCCACCTGTATAGACTACAGCTCTGCCCAAGTTGATCATTCAACTTCAGCATGTTGTTTATACATCTGTCACTGTCATTTGATTTCTGTAAATTTCTAGTACATACATACATACATACATACATACATACATACATACATATATATATATATATATACACACACACACATACACATATTCATGTATTCATGTGTGTGTGTGTAAGTGTGTGTGTAATATGTGTAAATAGATACATAGATAGATATACACATATATATATATATATATATATATTATGTATGTATGCATGTATACATATACAAATATATATATATATATATATATAT
>NC_068996.1:277906-279285 GCF_001194135.2 Octopus bimaculoides | reverse complement strand
GGGGGCAGGATAAACTACCTGCATCAACTTGCTATAAAAGTAGGTAGTAATTTTACCTTGTCCTTATTCTTAGTGCAAGTTTTGAAGAGTATAGTTCCATTTTGACCGTTATTCTTTCAAAGATATAATGGCAGTGACAAAGGAGCATATTTGGCATATTTTGCTTTATGAGTTCAATAAAGGCAACAATGCAATGGAAAGTGCAAGGAATATTAATGCAGTATATGAGGGTCAGACAATAAGCATCAACGGTGGTTCCAGAAATTCTGAACCAGAAACTAAAGCTTAGAAGACAAGCCTCTTCCTGAAAGATTTGCAGAGCTCAACAAACCTTGTCAGAACAAAATCCCATCGTAACTCTTGAGAAATTAGCAGAGAAGTTTGAATTTGGTCATTCAAGAGCATATAATATAAACAAAAGGAAGAAGGAAAAGGAAAGAAACATGGCTTCCTTTTGTTTATATTATATGTTCTTGTTTTTCACACTGATGAATATCCATTACCTTAATTCGTATGCCCTATGAAGATGAAGAATTTTATTCTCGCATTTATATATAGACTGCATTTTGGCAATCCAATCAGTAACGGCCGTAAGATATGCTACATCATCTATTTTGTTATGTCATGCTTTGTAGTAAAAATAAGCTATAAATGGGGTCCAGTCGATGTGTTTGTTAATCTGAAGTTTTCTTCATTTTCTAATTATTTGTGTTGGTTCCTGATAAACTCTTGTTTATTCTGTTGTTATCTGCACTCTACATGCATGGTGTGCCGGCACACCAATACCCGGGGATAATACAGGAAACGGATTCCAAGAGTATATACAGATATTTTTATCCCTTATTCAGTTACTATAGTCGCTAACTCTATTTACATATATATGCGTGTGTGTGTGTTTGTGGCTGTACCGGTGCCATGTAAATGGCATCTGTGCATCATAGTTGTGGTCATTGCTGGTGCCATGTAAATGACACTTATGAATCACTGTGGTCATTGCAGTACCATGCAAATGGTACCCATGAATTGTAGTCATGGTCACTGCCAGTGCCATCTACATGGCACACATGAATCATAGTTGCGGTTGTTGCCACTGTCATATCAATGGCACCCATGCTGGTGGCATGTAAAAAGCACCCATTACACTCTTGCAATGGTTGGCATAAGGAAGGGCACCCAGCTGTAGAAACTCTGCCAAATCAGATTGGAACCTCGTGCAGCTCCACCAGCTCATCAGCTCTAATAAAACTGTCTAACCTATGCCAGGATGGAGAGTGCATGTTAAATGATGATGATGATGATGATGACAACATACATACATATGTATAATAAATAGATATATATACATACATACATATATATATATATATATATATATATAT
>NC_068996.1:276682-277326 GCF_001194135.2 Octopus bimaculoides | reverse complement strand
TATATATATATATATATATATATATATATATATATATATGTATGTATGTATGTATTGATAGGAAAAGTAAGACAACAAGAGAAAGAAAGAAACCTCGATATTATGTAAATAGAAGAATTTATCTGTAAGTATTTACAGATATATATGTATATATGTATTTATATATATGTACATTGATGCATACATACATACATACATACATACATACCTACATTTATACATAGATATATATGTATATAACATTTAATAACTTAGTGTTAGTTTTCAATACATTCAATATAAAATGGTATATTTGTTGTTTTCCTTATAGTATCCTGATTCAAAGAAAACTCTACAAGACATCTGAACTAATCTTGCTTCTAACCACTGGCTGTATACTAACACTGTGAGCTCTTTTATGAAATAATATGATATTAAACAAACACTAGTCTAGTACTTTAGAAACATACTTCCATATTACACAGCCCACTATAAAAGGGTATGTATGTATGCAAATAATGTATGTATGTACGTATGTGTATATATATATGTATATATATATATATGTTTATATATATGTATGTATGTATGCATGTATGTGTGTATATATATATATATATATATATATATATATATATGTATGTATGTGTATATATATATATATA
>NC_068996.1:274819-276341 GCF_001194135.2 Octopus bimaculoides | reverse complement strand
GTGTGTGTGTGTGTGTATATATATAAATATATATATACATATATATACATGTATACATATGTATAAACACACACACATACACAAACACATGTATGTAAATGTATATATGTGTGTGCATGTGTGTATGTGCATGTGCATGTGTGTGTGTCTGTCTGTGTGAGTGTGTGCATGTGTGTGAATGTCTCTGTATGTGTGTTTTATTTTATATTCTGCCTGCAAGTATCATTATCACTATCATTAGTATCATCACTGTTCTAATGTATGCCTTCCCATATTTCCTTATGTCAGATGAGATTTCATTGGGGAAGAATTTTCTATGGTGTGATGTTCATCCTGAAAGCAACCATCACCTGTTCCTATGTAAGTTAATAATCCCTCACTTTAGCACACTGTACGAATAGTGAAGTTTCTACTGGCAGTAACTGCATACGTATCATTGCATATCAAGAAACTGATATATGGCATTGCAATGGACTGCGAATAAATGACAATTTGTACAAATTCAAAGACTTGCTTATAATCAGTGTAAACACATCAAGATCAGTTCACATGTTTCATCAGGCAGTCATACATGTACATGTACACACTCACACATACACACACTCACACAAACACATGTTTGTGCTTTTGATAGCTTGTATTTTTAAACAAAAGCTATTTTATGCGCACTGCAGCTTAGATTAGAAAAAGGAAATGAAAATAAATTTAAGCAATACATTATCTCGCTGGGGATGAAAGGATAATGTAAACCCAATATTCCTAGGCTTTCAGTGAATGGCAAATAGAGACAGGGAGTTTCCTAACCAGCAGTTTCATGGTTTATTGATTGCTCCTCAGAGTGTGTGTGTGTGTGGTGCATGTGTTAACAAAATTTGTAGTCCAAGGATGCTGTGTAGGTGTATGCCAAGAGATGCAACCTTTTCCTTCCATCATCCTTCACTTTACCTAAATATATTTTTCACAGCCTTTTTCCTTGTCCATTTCTTCATATTGTTCAACCATCCTCTTTTCTATCTTAGACCTTTTCACAGAGGGTTATATTAGTCATTCTGGGACATATCACATTACCAAAACTTTCCATTTCCTGCCTGTTAACAAGCAACAGAAGTGTTTCACAGTTTCAATCTTCTCTGTCAATTTCTTTCCTAACACTTTCACAATATAGAAGACAAAAAAAATCTTTTAACATTTTATTTCAAAATTCATCTTTTTCTCACTTTCAGCTTTTGACATCCATAATCTAAACCCAAGGAGTGGTGCTGAAGCTTGTATTACAATTAAAAAAAATTCATTGTGATGGTAATCTTTTATTATTTTCTCAAAAGGAATCTAATTTTGCAAACACCATCGAATCTTCTGCAAAATGACATTTTACTTCATACTTACATCTATTATTGCTCTTCCCAAATATTTAAATTCATCAACATTTTTTGTGTGCCTTCCATACTATTTCAGTTGGATTGGCAATATATGTATATATGTGTATATATATATATATATATATATATATATATATATATAT
>NC_068996.1:273555-273961 GCF_001194135.2 Octopus bimaculoides | reverse complement strand
ATGTTAGAAGAGATATCCTCAGAAATACCAGACTCACAGATGCAGAATTAACCTCTATTAAAAGAGCGGTAGAGAATGACCTAAATATAAGTCAGAAAAGAAATAATGAAGCAGAGTAGAGGAACGTTGAACCACAAGCATTGACTGAAAGGTGACCATCTGCCGAAACCACTCAAGAGCCTGAAGAAAAAGGAGAATATAATGACCCTAGGGAAAACAGCCAGGAAAATGATGTCGAAACAGAATTTGAAGACCACATATTTGCTGAACAACACAGAAAATCTATCACTGAAATGAAGCAGGAAGTTCTAAATGAGCTTGCAGTTGTAGGGCATACAAATATGAATGATAGGGAACCACTCCATAAACTACCAAATGCACACCAGCATAAAACGCAAATAAAAAT
>NC_068996.1:272299-273210 GCF_001194135.2 Octopus bimaculoides | reverse complement strand
GGATCAAACGCACCCAAGATGCCTACAAAAATCTACAAGAACAGGTATGGGAAGACATCTCAATCGCCGACCTAAGGAGGGCACTAACGAAGGCTCATAAGTGGAAATCCCCTGGTACTGATAGAGTACCAAATTTCTGGCTCTCATCACTCTCGTCCGCACACAAAATGTTAGTAATACTATTTAATAGTATTATGAAAGACCCAGAAAGAACTCCCCATTGGATAGCAAATGGTTTTACTTACCTCCTCCCGAAAAATAACGAAACCAAAGACCCAAAAAACTACCGGCCTATAACATGTTTGTCTACTACCTATAAGATTTGGACATCTATTCTAGTGGAGGAAACACATACGTTTATGGAAGAGAATAGCCTCTTTCCCACTGAACAGAAAGGACGCAGACGAGGCTCATACGGATGCAAAGATCAGCTCTTAATTAATCGCATGAACCTTGAGAACTGCCATAACAAGCGCAGAAATCTCAGTTCTGCATGGATTGATTATAAAAAGGCCTTTGACAGCATACCACATTCGTGGATTCTGAAATCGCTGGACATTTTGAAAATTTCTCCTGTAACAGAGTCGGCCAGTATTTTACACTGGACAATATGTCGGCATTATAAAATCAAAACCGCTGACAAATGGTATAAACACCATCCTGAAGCTGTGACTGAGGGAAAAAATGTATCGATTCTCTGGGACTTCCCCGTACATACTGACAAGGCTATAAAAGCTAATAAACCAGATATTATAATAAAAGATCAGACAAAGAAGACGTGTTTATTAATTGACATGAGTATTCCCTCTGACCATAATATAGCAGCGAAAGAATTTGACAAGATCAGTAAATATAAAGACTTGCTAATAGAGATTGAAAAAATGTGGCACCTCAAGACGACTACCATACCA
>NC_068996.1:270353-272073 GCF_001194135.2 Octopus bimaculoides | reverse complement strand
TACCTGTGAATTTGCGTGTGTAAACTGGGAATGCATACAATGAGTTTCTCTGCCCTAGGTGTACGGAAAACACTCGGCGAGAAATGGAAAAAAATTGGAAGAAAGAAGAAATTTAAAATAAATAAGTATAATAATAATAATAGTAATAATAATAATAATAATAATAATAATAATAATAATAATAATAATAATAATAATAATAATAACAATTTCATTTATTTGCCACCAGGGCGAAGGATGGGAGACAATACATAATAACTTCAGATTCTGGCACAAGGGTAGCAATTTTGGGGGAGGAGACATGTCAATTACATCAACCCCAGTGTCTCACTGGTACTTATTTTATCGACCCTGAGAGGATGAAAGGGAAAGGTTATCTCAGCAGAATTTGAACTCACAATGTTATGTTGGATAAAATGACATTAATATTTTGTCTTGTGTTCTAATGATTCTGTTAGTTTACCATCTTAACAATTACAGCAATAGCAACAACAACAATAATCCCTGTTTGCATAGGCCAGACAAAATTTGTTGAGGTAGACTTTATACAGCTGGATGCCTTTCCTGTCACTAATCCTTAACTGTTTTCAAGTAAGGCAATATTTCTTCTTAACCAGACAAGTTTTCACTGAAGACGGGAAGTAAAAAGCAGGACACTGCTTGCATGACGGTGACTCTCACTTACAGCTATCACATGATCTCAAGACAAGGAGATAGTAACATTCACACACACACACACACACACACACATGCGCACATGCACACAAACACAAACATTCACACATATATGCACGCACACTCATACACACACACATATACAACAAGCTTTTTGTATTTTCTATCTACCAAATCCACCCACAAAGCTTTGATCAGCCTGGGGCTATAATAGAAGATACTTGCCCCAGGTACCACACAGTGGGACTGAACCCAGAGTAATATGGTTGGGAAGCAAGCATCTTATGTCACTGTCACACATATCCCTAATGGCTACAGCACTTACTATTGGGTGGCTGATATATCTTCTGACAATAAGCCATGTGCTCCAGGACATTAGTTTGGCAATATCAGGCCAAAATAGTCCACCTGTTTTATGCTCAAACTGGCCAGATCTGACCTCTTACTCAAACTCTACAATGTCATTCTAAAAATTAACAGTTACCTCATCAAAATCTCAGTGCTACAAAATTATGCATGATTAATTGAAAAGAATGTGAATAAATAACCATTACTTTGACACAAAATGTGAATGCTAAAGGGTTAAAATCAATGAAGTTATGGTGAAAATTTGATTGCTATTCCAGTAATTTCTGCTACACAATACTAATGTTACAAATTTGCTCATGAGTAATTTGGCCTTCTTGAAAATTAGCTGATGTTTCCCTGAATATCCCTGAGTATTGTTTGTTTCAACAGAGCAAGTAACACATATAGCAACACAATGCTTGGATAATTAATTTGATTAATCATTTAGCCATTTTCACAAATTTTTTTTTTGTTTGCCTTCTTTGGTTTTGGTACAAACAATTGATTCTGATCATTGAATGGATCATACTTCAAAACACTATGATAAATATTGCAAAAAATATCAGTCGATATAGTCACCACCACCCTGCGCTAATAGTCCACCATTAATGCTATTTGTTCTTGATAATTACATGCACACACACACACATTTAAATATCCATATATATATATATATATATATATATATATATATATA
>NC_068996.1:255750-266741 GCF_001194135.2 Octopus bimaculoides | reverse complement strand
ACGTGTGAACGACGGAGCCATCTTGAGCATAACCCTATGAACTAGAAAAAAAATCCAAGAAAAAAAAAATAATAAAACAAAAAGGCAAAAGAGAGTCACTTACTGTTATAGTTTCTTCAATGAGAATATTGACCAAGGTTACCGTGGTCTTTTCCGTAGGCTTTTCTTTCCACGGCTAAACCTAAACTGTCCTCCCCTCTTTTTACACGAGAACATTACTGTGTGATACACGATCCCTATTGATCGGCCTTTCCATTTTTTTTTTCCTTCCCTTTTGATCGACACCACCCCTTTTTTTTTTTCCTTCCTTCCCCCTCCCAAAAAGAAAAGCTCTACATTGTATTTGTTCCATCTTCATTGAGCCCTGTGTGGCTAATAAAAGAGATGTATCTATTTATTTATCTATCCAGCTACTTATCCCTGTATCAGCCTGTCTGTCTAGCCAGCCGTCTAGCTAGCTATCAATCTGTCTGTCCATTTTGTACATATATATTTCTTTGTTGGCTCCAGCTTGTGGTCTACTTCTAGCTAGAGTACTGACAATATTATTGAAACTGTTACAATAGTTGTTAATTTTTGCTGAATGAGAGAGTTTCATGCTGTTACATTTCCTATTGTGATGTTGGTCTGTAATAGCAGAGTATTCAGGTGCTTCTAAAATATATTTGCATCCACTCAATGTAGATTTCTCAATATTTGGTAAATCATTAAAAAAGCAGTGAACATTTGAACCTTAAGATGATTTAGTTTGAGGTCCTGACTTTCAATAGGGACAGTGAGAACTTTGGGATTACTAAGTGATGACCACCTTGAGGATTGGTTAAGCTCTCAGTATCAAAGAGTTATGCTATTGTTTTAAGGATTTCCCATATCTGGATGTCTGCATATCTTTCCTGTCTTATCTCCACATAATAAATTTTTAGCACTTTCAACTTCTCCCAATAGCTTAACCACTTTGTGAAGTATCGTTGGATTGCTTCAAAATCTGTTGTTGATTTAATACAGTTGGGTGACTATAGTTGTGAACAATAGTCAAAATGTATTACACAATGCAGAAATTAAAAAAGATGAAGTCAGTTATTACATTCTCAATTGACACAGTATTAAACCCAATCCAGTAAGTCTGCATGCACTTATTTTTAGATGATTCAACAGACAAACTAGCAAGATTGTAGTGACGTCATTTTGAGAGTTTTCAGCATGCATGCGTGGGTCGGAATCTTCTGGAAGGCCTACGGAAGTTCCCTCAAGTGCATGCGCTAAAAAACTGGTGGGAAAAATTTCATCGCGTTCCTCGCTAGCATCTTTGACTCGAAGCGCAGCCATTGAACATTGCAGACGTGTTTTCACTAGCAGTTCGCCTATGCTCTTGTCCCAGATGCATGGTATTTGACCAATGTGTAACTATTATTGTTCGGACGCTTTTCTTGTTCTTGGATAAATTGATGTAAGGAAATTGTGTAGCACCCACTCAGTGCAAGAATACACAAGCCGAAAATCCTACAAGATGTACTTTGTCTGAGAATGGGTAAGTATGCTGCAAAATCTATCCCTAATAAATCTTAAGTTTTACATGAGATTATCAAAGATGACAGTGAATTCATATAAAATTTTTCACTGTGAGTCTTTTGAAAAACTGAAATTGATAACAAGTACTTTGGTTCAAAAGTACAATAAAGTCAAAAAGCAGATTATACATTTTGTAGACAGCTCAAAAGATGGTTTTGTAGCACACATATACTCAAGGAGGATAATCTGATCACGTGTGCTTCATACTCATAAACTCTGGTCCAGAAAATAGTGACTCACACTGATAGAAGCCTTAGTCTCTGGATACAAATGATTTGCTTATAGTATATATAGGACTAGAAAGAGTTGGTCATAAATTGTTAATGATGATTTGTCGAAAGAAGCTTTGTCCACGCACTTCTAGAATACAAACTTGGAAAAGATTTCCAAGTTGTTACCCTCTTTAGAGTAAATCTGAATGATCAGAACAGCTCTTTATATTAATGGTATCATATCACTTCTGATGCCCTGAGTAAAATTGGAATAGTTTCAGGAAGCAACTAGTTAAAGAATTAGTTTGACGAGTTTAGCTGATATTCTGTAAAACAGTTATCTGAAATCATTTGAAAATGCACACCAGCAGTATAAATATCATTAATCACTACTCCTACTCCTACTCCTACTACTACTACTACTACTACTACTAATAATAATAATAATAATAATAATAATAATAATAATAATTATTATTATTATTATTATTATTATTATTATTATTATGTTTCATTTATTTGCCACAAGGGCAAAAGATGAGGGTGACAATACAAAGACTGTTGATAGATTGTAATAACTTGTATCATGGTTATTTAATGTGATCATATTATAACATTCATTATTTTGTTATTTAATAGTACTTACTATGTTAATTCTTTTATATTATAGGCGTAGTAGTGGCTGTGTGGTAACTAGTTTGCTTACCAACCACATGGTTCTGGGTTGAGTTCCACTGCGTGGCACCTTGGGCAAGTGTCTTCTACTATAGCCTCGGGCCGACCAATGCCTTGTGAGTGGATTTGGTAGACGGAAACTGAAAGAAGCCCGTCGTATATATGTATATATATATATATATATATATATATATGTATGTGTGTGTGTGTGTATATGTTTGTGTATCTGTGTTTGTCCCCCCAACATCGCTTGACAACCGATGCTGGTGTGTTCTCGTCCCCGTAACTTAGCGGTTCAGCAAAAGAGGCCGATAAAATAAGTACTAGGGTTACAAAGAATAAGTCCTAGGGTCGATTTGCTCGACTAAAGGTGGTGCTCCAGCGTGGCCGCAGTCAAATGACTGAAATAAGTAAAAGAGTAAAAAAAAGAGTTATATATATATATATATATATATATATATATATATATATATATATATATATATATATATATACATATATTGCTATTAAAATAAAAATAAAATGTCAAGATTGATTTGTTGAATAATATTTTAGAATAATAAAGTGTTGGTGTTTACATAGAATGAAATGGTAAAAAGAAAAATATACACAGTATTCACTGTAAAAGAAGGCTCATATGCATAGCATACAAAGGTTTTAAAAAGAAAAGGTGGTGGAGAGGAGGATAGTGATGTGGCCTTCCTGTTACAGGATGGAGCTTTAGGGATAATTGAGGAATCTCACTGTCCAAGATTTCCCTGAAAACCCAGGAGCAAGTGTCCTCTCCAATTCCTTCTCTCTGACTTACAGGTCTACACTTAGAGAGGTACCATCCATTCTTGCCATTTTCGCAACTTTCACCCACCTTTCAATAAACTCACTTGAGGACAACACTTCCCTCTCCACTCTTAATTTCCTTTTCAAGTGAAACTTGAAGAAGTCAATGAGACTTCCTCTACCAAAGAGGAATGTATCTGTCCCCATGTCTTTCAGCCTTGTCCACCAAACAACCTCTTTCATCACAGCCACCAGGCAAAGAAAAACTGCCTTGCCTGCGTGATTAAAGAAAGGCGGTGAGGTGATCATCATAACAGACTCGGTCGACAAACGGATCCATCCCACACGCGACAACAGCCGTTCGACATAACTCCACAAGTCAGTAATGCCCAGACATTGAACGAAGGAGTGCACAACAGTTTCGTCACTCTGCATGCACTTTGGACAAGCCCGTCTGTCAGCAAATTCGTGCTTGTAGAGTTTATCCCAGACTGGTAGCACGCCCCCACCCCCACCACGGTAGAACTGCCAGGCCAAGGACATCTGGAAATTATCAATGATAGGACCCGATCAGAAAGCCCCCTGGAACAGACTATCCAGTTCGTTCTCGTCGCTGCCCAGAGTTTCCCCGAAAATGTCATCGCACCTCCCCGCCACTAATCCTCTATAAATATCTAAAACAGAACATCCACTGATCCCATTGCCTGACTGGTAGAGGGCTGTGAGCGTCTGATAACATTCCAGGTGCCCAGTCTGAAAGACGAGCCTCACAAACGGAAGCCCAACCGCAAACCTACTAATTTGTCGGCGTTGATTTTAGCTCCTGCAGTTGACTCATATTCCTTTAGGATGGGGCGGACCGTCTCCACTTCAGAGGTATTCAATACTATGACGGTGACATTGTTTGTGTATGCTGACACTGCACTTCCTTGTCCCACTTTGAAAGGAATTCCCCTTAGCTGTTCCAGCTTCTGCAGCAGTGGATCGAGTGACAATACGTACAGAAGAGGTGACAGCAGGAAACCTTGCTGAATCAAGCGGGTGATGCCAAATGGTTCCGATAGGTGGCCGTTTACTTTGACCACTGAACAGATGCCACCTTGCATTGCAGCAATCCAGCCTCTGAAAACGTGTTCGAAACCACCTGCTTTCAGGACGGTTTCCAAGTAGTAATGGGCGATCTTATCGAATGCTTTCGATTTATCCAAATTGAACAGAGCACCCGCGAAGCCAGCTTTGTTCCCAGCCCTCTCTATGATGTATCGCATAAGGTGAAGGTTTTCATGAATAAACCTGCTCGGGATGCACACATTTGCACTTCCCCTACCAGGCTACCGGTGACGAGCGCCAGTCTTTTCGTTAATACCTTAGCCAAAATGTTAAACTATGTGTTTAGCAGAGTTATAGGCCCAAAATTCTCTAGCACGTGCCCATTGTTGACCTCCTTCCTCAGCAGTGTCACCACACCTCTGCTAATAGCACTAGGAATTCTCCCATTCTGTTGCCAGTTGCGGTAGACGTCTGCCAAGAGGTTACCAAACCAATCTGGCATGAATACATAGAATTCATAGGGCAGACCATCTAAACCGGGCGATCTGCGACTTGTGCATTCGCTCATCACCTCCCAAATTTCGGCCTTTCACATACGTTCACGACCAGCCGTCCTGGTACGAACTGAAGTCCAGTACCGTCATCGACTAATCACCCTCTCCAAACAGATGCGTGAAGTGCTGCTGAAAAGCCATACACAGCCGCTCGGAGATGCGTAGCACGCTCCCTTCCCGATCCGTTAAAGACCTGATCGTTGTTTTGTTTCCACGTTGCGGCTCCACCGTTCAAGCCTATCAGGCAGCTTTCTTTCCCGTTTGAGCGCACACACCTTATCTCTGACAACGCATCTTTCATCTTTCGCTTTGAAGAAATGGTGGAGGGTCATTCTAGCCGCTAACATATGGGTCGTAATGCCCTTTTTAATTGCCCCTTCTAATTTTCTAACTAGCTCATCCACTAATCTATTCCTTTCTATTGCTAACTCTTGGCTAAACGCTATCGATTCTGCTCTCATCGCCCTCTCCAAGGAGGCCCACCATCGGTTGGTAACGATTGCCTCCATCAACTGCCACTTAACTAGTTCACTAATCCAGTGCCTGTAGTCTTTGCGTGCCGGAAAGGACGCGTTTAACTTTCAGTAACCGGGTCCCTGTCTGCGTGTTCTATCTAACTCTACTGTGCAAATCACAAACTTGTGGTCTGTGTAGCCGACCAATTTAAATTGTGGACAACCTACACTATCCCTATCCCCTGACCTAACAAATACTCTGTCTAGATACCATTGTGGTTGCTCGATGTCCGCATTGGCACATCAAGAAAACCCAGTCGATACTTATCAGACAATTGGAAGTGCCTAAGTAGGTTTTCGAGGCTTTTGCACCCACTTCTGTGTAGTAGCCCTACACAGTCCAAAATCCCATTCCAGTCCCCTGCTAGTACTAAACTGCAAGACGTTCCCAGGAATGTTTCTAAACGCCTGAAGAATTCTGGCCTTCCAGTTCTTCTTGAAGCATAGACGACCATCAGCCCAAGGGAACCACCTTCGCTACCATTCACATCTAGGACCACGTTCCTACCATCCAGGTCCAAGAAGATTGCCTTTATTTCGAGATCTAAGGATTTTCGGAATAGCATTGCTACCTCACCATCCGCTCCCGGCAGACCACATGAAGAGAAAATGTCATAATCACCGAAAATGGTACCCATTTTCGATGACTAATAATTATAATAACAATGATATTGAGTTTATAAATCTAAAATAAGCAAAATACCTCTGAATAAATAATGTACTCCATACAGCAAAATGTAAACAAAGCTGCTTCAATAAATTGAAATCTGAATAAACATTTTAAAACCATGTTTCAACTGTAATACCAGGAGAGATGATTATGAGACCAGAATTACATTGGATTTTAAAAATAATGCTATCGCCTTCAACTGAATACCGACGCAAGATGCTTGTTTGAATCATGTCACTTTGGAAACATGAGTAAAGGACCCTTGATGAAATTGCAGTGACTAGGATGCATAATTGCACACTGAGCAATGTGCAATCACTGCAGTCAAGACATATGCCGGTCAATGTTATATTTGCCGTAGAAAACATTTTAATAACCGGGTGAACAAGGAGAGTGGGTAAATGGGGGTCATGCCATTTTGAGCAAAGACTGTCTCATACTCGGGGCGTTGTGCTCAGGTGCATTGTCGTGATGAAACCACCACACTCTACTTTGCTACTGGTCGAGGCGTCCCCCCCCCCACCACTGTGTCTCACAAACGCTTCAGAACTGTGTGGACAATTCCTTTCGCATCGATGAGACAAATCAGCATCGTCTTGACATTGGACTTCACTTGACACACTTTTTAGGGGCATGGTGACATTGAATGCTTCCATTGACTTGATAGTTGCTTCGTTTCCGAGTTGTAACAGTAGCAACAGCTTCCGTCACCAGTCATGACCTTGGAAAAAATGTCTGGATCAACTTCCAACTGTTCTTTCAGTTTACGACACGCATTCACTTGTGAATACTTTTGGTCTTCTGCAAGAGTTCGACGGTCGTCATGAACGAGAATGGTTTTCAAGTGACAAGTGACAATTCCTTAAGCGTGAAAAGCACTTGTAGACTTGTGTTTTGCTCATGGCTGCATCCTTGTAAGCTGTCTGAAACATGACAACTGTTTTGGACACCGTTTTCCCCAACTTAAAACAGAATTTCACGGAAGCACACTGTTTCATCGTTTCAGCCATCGCAAAAATCAACAAGCAGGGAAGAAGTGCTGTAAAACAAAGACACACCAACTGGCAGTATTTCTTCTCTCGGCAGCGATGGTTAGCAGACTGATGCCTGAGGGTTGCAGTAAGTGGTTTCTAGTGGTAGAAGCCTGAACTACAAAGGGCTTGTCCCACAGAAGACATTTTCAGTTACTTTGGGTATCCCCTCATATATAATTTATATATATATATATATATATATATATATATATATATATATCATCATCATCATCATCATCATCATCGTTTAACATCCATCTTCCATGTATGCACAGGTAAGACGGTTGACAAGAGCCGGACAGGTAAAAAAAACTACCCTATGCTACTGTGTCTGTTTCGGTAGTGTTTTTGTGGTTGGATGCCCTTCCAAATGCCAACCACTTTACAGTGTGGACTGGATGCTTTTAACATGGCATCAGCACTGGCAGGGGTCACCAAGTAACTTGCAAGACAAGGAATTATGAGAGAGGGCAGGGGCATTTGAAGAGGGAACTTGTATCAGAGGACAAAACGTTAGAGTGTGACAGAGAGGCAGAAACAGGTGTCTTGCTATAATGGAGGAGGCATTGGAGGAGGTGATCCAGAATCAAATGATGAAAATCTAGAGTGTAACAGAGAAATAGAGAGGCAGAAATAGATGTCTTGCTATAGAGGAGAAACAACATGGTTACTCAGTGAGAGAAAGAGAGAGATAGAGGGGGAAAGATAGAGATAGAAGGAGAGATAAGTTGAGGGAGAGGGAGAGAGAGAAAGGGAGAGAGGAACAAGAAAGAGGACAGAAACAGGTGTGCTCATGTAAAGGAGGTATTATGTGTGTGTGTGTGTGTGTGTGTTTATCCCCTACCCCACCACCACCACCACCACCATCACTACTTGTCAATTGGTATTGGTGTGTTCACATCCCTGTAACTTAGCAGTCAGCAATAGAGACTGATAGAATAAGAACCGGTCTTAAAAAAAGAGAATAAATGCTGGAGTTGATTGATTTGACTAAACATTTTTCAATGTGGTGCACCAGCATGGGCATAGTCTAGTGAATAAAACAAATAAATGATAAGGTTTGTGTGTTTATAAATGCATACAGATATGTATATACATTTTCACCATCATTATTGTCATCATCGTCATCATCATCATCATCATCGTCATCAAATCCATAGAGAGGAAGTGATCAAAACGCAAAAAATAGGAAAAGCAGAAAAAGAAAAAAGGGGAAAATGAGTCCATGTCTGTTGGTGCCAGTATTTGTGTTGGTTTTTATGAGTTTATGATGTGTATCACAAATGGTGGAGAAACACAACAATATAAACTGGATGTTATCTAAGTAAAGCTATCCTGGATCAAATCTATGAAGACTGAATATAATTCTGGGCAATCTTAATTAGACAAGGCCTTTTACTATAATATCAGTCATCCTGATATTCAATCTTTCTCAAATTGCTTAAGAACTCCAACCTTAGAGTTGCCTGCTGTTAAGAATGGTAATGCCACCTTGTATGATACTCTAGTAGAAGTATTTTTGTTTTTCGTTTTCTCATTTTTGTTTTTTCTTTCTTTTTTTTTTTGTCAAATCCTAAATGTAATGCCTTTTGAATTCACAAAAAACACATAAAAACCATCAGATTTCCTTACTTCGTTTACCATAAATACCACCCAGGTTGTATAAAGGCTATTTATGTCATGTGTAACGAGGAAATTATGGTTGACATAACCCGAAAGATTGAACTGGAAAGCAGGATTTCAAATTTCTATATATTTACAGAACAGTAAGACACTAGCTGCAACTTAATTATAAAGCAAGAAACTTTATGAATGATTCATATTTGCTTTCTTTATGACTTAGTCAGAGAGAAGGTCAGTGTTTTTGAACTTGGCAAGTCTTCCTTGACTGGTGGGGTCAATAATGTTGCCATTCATTGTAAAACATTTGTAAGGACCGGAAAAAGTGTGGGTGAGCTGGGAATACTAGAGAAGAGATGCTCTGGCAAGGAAGTTTCTTTATAAGAGTAGTTAGTACGAGATCTGGAGTGTGAAATACAGTAAAAGTGATGAGAAATATGTATGTAGGCTACCCCTGAGCAGTGGTAGGGTGTAACTAGATGGTTCAGAATAGCAATAGCTATTGTTTAAATTGATAGAGTAGACAATGAGAGAAAGTAGGACTTGTGTGTGCCAGAGGGTTTAGCTTGTTATGGAGTGAGTATTTGACAGTCATTTGGATGGCTATCTTGTGGATCCTGTACAGGATACTTACATCAGCACAATCAAAGATGTAGTATTACACTGCTGGACGAACTGGTGATTCATAGATTGTCAGTAGTTGATCAAAGCTGAACGGTTTTTTTCTTTTTGTGCTTGAAAAATCTTTTATCTTTTACTTGTTTCAGCCATTAAACTGAGACCATATTGGGGCACTGCCTTGAGGAACATTTAGCTAAATGAATCAATCCCCGTATTGGTTTTCAAATGGTGGTGGGTGACAAACAGAGACATGAAAACACACACACAGACACACACACACACACACACACACACACACACGACAGGCTTCTTTCAGTTTCTGTCTACCAAATCCACTCACAAGGTGTTGGTTGGCTCAAGACTATAAAAACCAACACTTATAAACACTTATAAAAACCAACACTTGCCTGTTAGTTGTTAGGATGCAGCTTGAGCTTATATTATGTATGTAAGCTTTTCAGGAAACATTACAGAGGTTTGCAATGCCTAGCATAAATTTGCTTTGTATTTATAATTTTATTTTATGTGTGCAACTTTCTCTTAATAGCATAAAACAAAATAAAAAAACAAACAAAAAGCTTTGAAATATTGTAAAATTATTTATAATAAATAGAAATTGATCTTTTCCTTATTTGGCATTTCAGTGTCGTTTAGACACAATAACTATTTTATAGTAAACTAAATGTTATTCTATTCCAGCTCGTAAACTGTGCTGTAGAAATGAATATACATAAACGGCTATAGAATTTGCTTGAAGAACATTTTAATTTCTACCAGAGAATACTGTATTATTTGGTTTACTTTCATCTTTTGTATAATATAATAATAAAAATATATAACATTACAAGCTATTGAATGAAAATCTAGATAATCAGACAACCTAACAGAAATAACAGTCAAATCTCCTTCAAGTCAAATCTTAACTTCTTAATAGAGTGAGATACAATGTATGATGAAAAGAAGCAACGGTCATGAATTGCTTGCTTCTAAGAACAGGCCTGCTTTATGGGGTTGACCTGACGCAATGACCACCACCACTAACACCACCACCGTCTTAATGAAATTATTTTCAAATGACCGTAAAACAAATAAGTACTTTAAAAGGACGTTTTCTACTTTCCTACTAAAACCTACACACACATACACACTTAGGTATGTGTGAGTTTATATACATACATACATTCATGCATATATGCATATATGTATGCATATGTATCTCTATGTATATATATGTGTACATGCACATATATACATCTACACACACACAGACACATGCACACACACACACACACACATACATGCCCCCCGACACATATATATTGTTGTATGTACTTGAGAAAATGTATATAGGCATAAAACCATATGCAAAGACACACAGACATGTGTACATATGCATGTGTGTGTGTGTGTATGTAGACACTTTTAAGTATTTCACCTCGACCCTGTCTTAGGATGAAACCATTGTCAATGCTTAGAATGGATGGCAAATTTTTTCTTATAATCGAATTAATTCTTCTTTTCTGTTTAAAGGTTGCAAAACAACTTCGTATTTCATAGGAATTTTATAGGTTTTCCCCAACTTGTACCATACAGAAATGCAAGAGAATTTCAGACAAAATAATTGAATAGCAATAATTGGTTTAGAATATATGATATATGATATATGATATATATATATATGTATGTATGTATAT
>NC_068996.1:253790-255612 GCF_001194135.2 Octopus bimaculoides | reverse complement strand
ATATATATATATATATATATGTGTGTGTATGTATCTATCTATCTATCTATCTATCTATCTATCTATCTATAAGTTTAAGCAAATAGAAATAAGTGTATATATGTTCACACACACACACACACACACACACACACACACACACACACAATGTATGAATGTTTTTGCTTTTTTTTTATTCCATTTTTTTAATACATTCCAGCCTTGCATCTGTACTCATACTGGACCCCCACCATAAATTTGTACCCTTTCTGAAGCCCCCTTTTGTGGTTTCTTTTTGTTTGTTTTTTTCTTCTGGGTGGTGTGATTTCATATCATTTCCCTTGTTTGTACTTATTTCCTGCTATTTTCTGTATGCGGGACTTTGATACTGCAGCACTCATCTCTATCTAATACTGTGACTTGACTTGTATCATGTATAGCAAAATGTCCATTTCCTTTTTGAATACTCACATCAAATCTTCTACCAAGTATTAACTTAAAAGGCTTGTTATCTTTGTTTGGAACAAGGACAAAAAAACAGGTATTATTGCAGAGTTTAACAATGAACAACTTCTTGAAAAATCCTCAGGTTCTACATCTTGATTATAAATTCACATATACATCACTAATTTTACATCACTTAGTTTTATGAGTAACTGTCTTAGCAAAAACCTAGACAAGCTAGGGTTTTCAGAAAGAGAAATCAACCAGCTAGCATGCACATTATAAAAACCATCTGTAGATGGAACAATGAAATGTGCAAGGATTTTCAAAATATTACAGCGTTTTTGTTTCGTACGTTCCATCAATGGAGTTGTATATCTTTGTTAGAATCCAGCTCCTTACAGATAGAGTCTAAATAATAAAAAAATTGAAGAGGACACGCACATACACACATACACACTCATATTTATACACCAACCAATGACAACCAATGGTGACAATTGGCAACATGTTACTCTGGAGAACACTTCTTGGGATAGCACAGAAGAATGAATGCTAAAGAGGGGAGTGTTTTTGACTATGATATCCTCATTGCATTCACTCATAGTTGACCCACTATCTCTATCTCCCCCCCTCTCCCCTCCCCTCTCTCTTTCTTCCTCTCTCTCTTTTCCCCATCTCTCACTAAATTCTCTCTACACCCTCCATGTCTGGGATACTTTCCTTCCATGTTTACTCTACTCTCCCCCTCTCTCTTTCCCCCACCACATCTTTACCATTTGCACCACTTCTCTTACTGTCCTCTTTTCTCCTTTTCATTTTGACCAATCCTGCCACAATCCCACCAAACCACTATTTCCCTCAGTGACTCTCACCAGATTTCTTGCCTCCATCACCCATTTCCCACTGTCACGTTCCCTTACCTTCACAACTTCTGCCCAAATTCATAGCTCCAGGCATTAAACTCTTCCTCCTTTCTCCTTTCTTCACTTGTTATGTCTACACTGTTGCTCACTCTCCCATCCACACTCTCACAACTATAAATATTTACCCTCTCTTACCATCTAACCTAAAATCATCACACTCTATCTATATTTTTCATTTATGAACACTCCTTTGGCTATTACCCTTGAGTTGCAATGTTTCCTCACTATTGCTGGTGCTACACACACACACACAAACATTCTAGCATACTCTTTAATATGGTTGGTGATAGGAAGAGCACCCAGTAGTAAAACTAAGCCAAAAATAGTGATATTGGAACGTGCTGTGATCGTCTAACTTGTCATATTCTGTCCAACAATCTTAACCATGTCAGTACGGCAAGCAGACATGAAATGGTAAGGATGATGATACATTCATACATATACATACATATATATATATATATATATATATA
>NC_068996.1:245625-253279 GCF_001194135.2 Octopus bimaculoides | reverse complement strand
TATATATATATATATATATATATATATATATATATGACAAATTCTCTGGATATGGGTGTTGCCATTGCAGGGCAAAGTGGGGAATTTTTATGAATAATTATTATTATCAAATGATATTTTTATTAAGTTTTATGAAAAATCATAAAAATGTTAAAAATTATACTATGACAAAATGTGCAACTCTATGAACAAAAGGAAACGTTTATATTGATGTATGTATCTTTCTATATCATCTCTCTCTCTCATACTCATTCTCTTCTTTCCTTTCTCGCTTCCTATTTCTTTTTCTTTGTGTATGTGTATGTACATGCATGTTCGTATTATGTACATTATGTAGATATGTATGTAATGTATCTGTGTATTTATACACACACACACACACACACATATAGGTATCTATGTTTGTGTATACACATATATCTTTTTCCTCCCTAAAGGGTATATGTGTGTGTGTGTGAGTAAGAGACCAGTGAGACAATAATATTATATATTCCAGCCTCTAAGCTTCTCTCAGAACATATGGCCTTGACACAACTTGTGTTTTTGTCAGTATGCAACATTGTGTGTTTTCACAGGTGTAAGCTGCTGGCCACACACCCATCTTTGATGAAGGGTACTTTTTCACACAGGGGTGAGGGGTGTTAAATCTGAATGTTACCATTAAGGATGCACAAAATGAAACTACAAAAACTGCTTTGCTGGTTACTACAGTTCACAAAATCTTACACACACATATACGCACATGTACACACACACACACTCAGACTCACACATGCACATACAGATGTATATGTATGAATATAAATACACATACTTACACATATTACATACACACACACACACACATCACACACACAGGCACACCCACACCCACATAGGCACAAACATGGGTGTGTAAATATAGAGTATAGAGTTCATTTTATTATCAGTTGGTACCGCTTTGAGCAAGTGTCTCCTCTTCTACTATAACATCAGGCCAACCAATGCCTCGTGAGTGAAATTGGTAGATAGACACTGTATGAAAGTCTGTCATTAGTGTGTGTGCGTGTGCGTGTGCATGTGTGTGTGTGTGTGTGTGTGTGTGTGATTTTGTGTGTGAGTTTTTGTCTGTGTGTGTGAGTGTGTGTCTATGTGCACGTGCAGTAGCCAGCAAAACATATCTATGAATATGTGTGTCAGTGTGAGTATATTTTTATTCTGCACTTTGCATTAAAACATTGAGCTAAAAACAAAAGTCAGTGGCATTTCTTATGTTTCCTGCCAAAATTCATTCTCTTCCTCTGTGTTTACAAAGACATGAAATACATATTCTCTTATATGAAAAACAATTAAGGATTACTGATAAGAAGTGCGTCATCCAGCTGCAAAACAATGCCTTCGTATATTTATCCAACTTATGCTTGTTTGGAAAAATGGACATAAAACAAATGAATGTACATGATATTCAAAACATCTTCTCATAACATTGATCTTTGATTTTTGTTTTATGAAAGGCTTATTTATTCCTTAAACAATGTTTTCTCTTTTGTTTAAAGTAACAAACTTTCTTTGGTTCCTTAATATTTCTAAATCTTTGTCTTCTGGATGAGTTTGTAAGTAATTTTTTCTATCACCATATTTTCACTGGTCATAAAATAAATAGGAACCTACATCTTTGTGGCTTCTGGAAATATAATATGAATACATAGGAATACTTCTCTGGCAAAATATGATGCAGATATCTTTTACAAGGCAAAGTCCAAGGAAACTTGTAGCCTGGTTACCTCACCAAAGGCATTTGAACTCTGTCTGCTCTGAAACAACTCAGAAAGATTTCTCACACATAGATTTGGCCCCAAATCCTTTCTATGTAAGACAATGGCATAAAACTAAAACATTTTTTTCCAAGAATGCAAGCTGTATACACTGAATATGTTTCAGTAACGAAAACTAGAGAAATATCATCCCCAGAGACAGGAAAATTCTCATGAGTTAAAAAAACACAGATCCCATATCGCTTAAACAAATAACGGAAAGTTTAACGAAAAAAACAAAAAAAATGAAGAAAAAAATGAAAGAAACCAGTTGGAATTGCCACTCATAAACACTGAAAGTAAAATAAGTTACTCCCAAGAAATGACTAATAAAGGAAGTCTAAAGTATAAAAAAATTGCATCTTAAATTTTTTTTTTTTTTTTTTTTTTTTTTTTTTTTTTTTCTACACCTTCACATGAGAAATTGTTATTGTTCACTATAGAAAGAACTATTGTTTGTAGGAAATGTATTACTCATTGCACAAGTGAAATAATCAATGTAAATTCACAAATCAACCGGTGCACATGCAAAATGCAATGTTAGTAGATTTCTTGGCATAGAAAATTTGTGTAAAGAAGTGGTGAGCATCAATTACAGTAACTTTAAAGAAATAACTGCCATAGTTCAAATGAGTATAAACTACCAGCAGGCCTTGTTTCTTCCTTTTCAGGCCTGTTTTCTTCTAACAAAATATTCAAAAAAGAGTTTATCTAAATTTTCAGTTGTTTTTCCATAACTTTCTTAAAAATATATGACAATAATAATCCATGATGGCACAAAAAGGTAACAGAAAATCTCTGATGTTTCAAAAGCTTACAAAAGAACCAGGAAGTTGTATATGTGTGGGATGAAAAATAAATGAAATTCAATTGGATAAATGTACAATCTGGGCCAAGAGAAATTGCAGTGCCAGACACATAAATTCTGTAAAAATTATATGATGCACATTACAAGTATGGTAAAATAACATTCAAAATAAAGACAAGATGAATTCTAAGAATATTTAGATGAAGAGAACAAGAGGTCATACTTGTTCTGTGGAAAGCACTTCACCTAGATTACTGCTCTCAGCTATGGTCGCCTTATTGTGTTAAGATCAATACTGAACTGGAGGCGATCCAAAAAGCCTACATAAAAAATAAATTATATCCTGCACCAGATGAACTTAAAAATGTTTGTGTATATGTTTGTACATATATACATATATATATATATATATATATATATATGTATATATATATCTACCAATCTATCAATCTTTCTGTATGTCTGTCAGTATATACATCTATAAATATTTACATATATAAATATATATATATGTATCTATATATGTATATATGCATATATATATATATATATATATATATATATATACACACACATATATATGTGTGTATATATGTTTATATATATGTATATATATACATGTATTATGTATATGTATGTATGTATGTATGTATGTATGTATATAAACGAAGGTAGCTAGATGCTACATAAAACCAAAAAGGAAAAATTCAGTTGTCACAAATAGTGACTGAGGGTGCATGGTAGCACCTACATTGCTAGAAATAAAAGTCAAAGACCTTTATAGCCACAAACATAGCACAAGTCTATATGTATGTATGTATGTATATATATATATATATATATATATATATATATATATATATATATATATATATATATATATATATATATATATATATATATATATATATCCAAACTGGGCTGTGTTGTGTGCTCTTGAGCAAGACACTTTATTTCACATTGCTCCAGTTAACTCATCTGTAGAAACGAGTTGTGACATCACTGGTGCCAGGCTGTATCGGCCCCTTTTCTTTCCTTTGGAATTCATCAGTGGTGTAGAGAGGGGAGGCTGGTATTCATGGGTGACTGCTGGTCTTCCATAAACAACCTTGCCCAGACTTGTACTGAGGAGAGGAACTTTCAAGGCACAATCCCATGGTCATTCATGATTGAAGGGGGTCTTTCCCCTTTATATATATACACAGGGTCTTGCAGATAAATTGAGACCAATTTTAAGCAGTTGACTTAGTGGGTTTAACATTTCATTTTCTGACAAAACCTTGCTTGCTTAAAAATCTAATTCTTCTCTTTATTTTTCAGATAAATAGAGAACTGATTCAACAACAGGAAGTCATGGAACAACAGAATCATTCTGCCATTGTTGCATTGGCACACTACCAACAAAACTTACAAAAACAACAGTTTATTGTGTGTATAAACATGTTAAAGAAGGGGAAATATTGATAGAAAAGAAGATTCAAAGTGATTCCAAGCACAATATAAAATTTCTCACTGGCCTCAAATGCTCAATTGAAGCCAACCCATCCATGACAATTCCTACAAAGAAATGGAATGCATCACTTTCCATGGTGTCCAGAACTGTGAACAGGAACCTTGGCATCACTAGCTACATTCAACAGTGCCATTGCCTCCCAGCAGCCAAGGCCAAAGCAGTCATAGCCAAGAGATGGTGATCCCAAGCTGAGAAACAATCTTGTTTATTGGGTACTGGGTTCTTGCAGAGAGCCTGGAAGAAGGCACAGGATTTTGTATGATGAGAAATATGAAGTGGGAATTCCTACTGAGGAGCAAGCATTCAGCTTTGGAGAATGGAAAGTCAGGTATTATAGGAATGACAGGGAATGGTTGACTTGGAGTGGTTGGATTGTGAGAGGGGTAGGTCAGTGTGCTGTGATGGTATGGTAGGAAAAGCGGAATGGTGGTTGTGATGGAAGGGAGGTGTGACCAGAGATGAAGTGGGATGATGTATAAATAAAAGATGTATTGGGTAGTTGCTAGGGGAGGAGGAATGGTGCTGGAGTTGTGTAGGAAGTGGGGTTTATGGTTTTCGGCATGTTAGGAACAATATAGAATCATGGCTAAGGCGAAGAATGAAGGAAAGAACATATTGTACAAAGATGGCATGCAAAGTGAGGAGAGTTGGTGATCTAAGGCAATGTTTCCCAGTCTTGCTTCATGGCAAAGTTCAGTGGGGCCACAGAAAAAGTTAGGAATTAGAGTGGCAGCATAATCTCAATGAAAGGGGTCTAAAAGTATTATTGTTTCCGCCTATAAGTTTTCCTATTACCATTTGTAATTCTTTAAAATTTATACACAAAAATCATACATAGACATACATATACACAATGCAGTTTCAATATTTTAAGTTCCGACAAAAAAAATGCTAAAGAATTCATTTGACAGTTCAGTAATAATTTATCATTGATGAATAGAATTTTAAGTTGGCATCAGAAAGTTTTCTGTGAATCAAATATTATGTTACTGCTTTGAAGTTTATACATCTGGTGACAATCTTTAAGGGCATTTGCCTGGATCCTTTGCTTGAATTTTATGGTAAGGTTGTAATGTTTTTGAATGGTAAGTAATTTGGCAAAAAATTCCTAGTTACCAAATGTAGCATATTCTAACTTTCAGATATATCTGAAAAGCTAAATTTGCTTAACAAACAGCTACATGTACTAGTTACTAGTAGATTCCTTGTAAAATTACATATGATAAATATCATATGTAAATAGTTGATTCAGTTTCCAAACATTGCTACTATTGATGAGGAACTACAAAAGGATAATATTTTAGTGTGAAATGAACAAACACTTGAAGAAATTCTAAAATGAGATGGAAATTAGGCTCAAAGATCTCCTGAAAATAAACAGTCCAAGTTTGGTTGTTACCCATTTTGGACAAATATAGCTGATGTTCATATCAGACTGCAAACAAACTTTACTGAGTTTCTGAGTAATCAAACTGTTTGAGCTAATTTTAATTATGAGCTCCAATAACTTGTGGGCAAGTAGTGAGATTCTCATTGCTTTAGCAGGAAATAAAATTATATTTCATTCCCTTTCCTACAGCTTACCAAGTAGAGCTAGGGTTTAACCAAGTGTCTTTACTGCTATCAAAAGCTTGCAGTAGCTTAGAAATTGGAGCTGATCCTTCTTTGACTCTCATAGTCATGGAACCTGATACTAAAAATAGCATCAACCACAATGATTTCATTGAATAAATACAGTAAAAAGTAATATGATATATGTGTTATATAGTGCTGAGGGATTTTATTTTTGTGCTCAAAAAGTAATCATCTTTCAGAAGTTATTAAATTTTTGGGTAACAATAGATTTTGTTATGTGAGTTATATCATCATCATCATCATCATCATCATCATCATCACATTCATCATCATCACCATCATCATCACTGTTTAATGTTTGTTTTCTATGCTGGCATGCTTTGGATGGTTCTTCGGGAGTTGGTCATCTGGAAGAACTGTCCAGACTCCATTTGTCTGTTGTAGCATGGTTTCTCTGGCTGGATGCCTTCCTATTTTGCCAATCATTTTACAGAATGTGCTGGGTGTTTTTTATGTTCCATCAGCATTGGAGCACTGATGCTGCACTGGCTCGAGTCCATTTTACATGGCACTGGCACATACAGGCCTGTATGTGTGGATGATTGCATCTTCTCAAGTTCAGAAAATCACCATAGAGTTTACTATACACACTGCTGATGTGCACAATGTTATGCACTATATATATATAATGCATGATTATAAATGCTTGTTTTTGTAAAATAGAATAATGCACAATATAGGTTTAAGAAGTTTATTACAGAAATGGAAAAAGTGGGTGACCTTTGAATAATGCTATTTTTTAATGTCTATTTTTGTTAAAATTTACAAATTTAATTTCTATTAAAGGATTTTGATTTTTCCAAAATTGAGCTATTTCTACTATTAACCATTTATTATAAAACTGTAACACATTTTTCACAGAGAAATAAAAGATTCCAAGAGTGTTGTGAGCTAAATAACGTCAAGAACTACTGAGCTATGGTATGAATAGAGAAGAGAGTGGAATGAACAGTAGCTTAGATAAAAAGGCAAGAAGTATGCGAGTGAATAGGTTCAATGATAGTGGAAGAGTAAGGATTGGTACTTTAGACATTAGAGAGAATGATGATGATGATGTGGTGGCGGTGGTGGTGATGGAAGAGGCAACTGCTTAGAAATAAAATGTGTCTGGAATATGCTTAAAATCTGCTGCATAACTACATTTCAATCTTGATAAACTATAATTATATACAAAATAGTATCACCCTTGGGTAAAAATTTTCCAAATATACCCCTAATGCATATCCTACAGAGGAACATCCTTATCTTATTTTTGTTGATAATGATGATGATTATGATAACTATGATACACAAGACACATACACATGCTGAAGCACACAAACACACACACACATACACATCTTCTTTGATATTTTACCTGTTTCAGTCATTGGACTGTGGCCATCTTAAAGGGTTTAGTTGAACAAAATGAACCCAGTACTTATTCTTCAGCTTGATACTTTTTTTCAATTTCTTCTGGTGAACTGCTAAGTTACAGGGATGTAAGTAAACTATCAGTTGATCAGCCTTAGCAGAGAACAACATGCATGACCATGTATATATGTATGTATGTATGTATGTCTGTATGCATGTATGTGTGTATGTATGTATCTATGTATGTATGTATGTATGTATGTATATATGTATGTATGTATGCATGTATGTATGTATGTATGTGTGTATGTGTGCATGTATGTATGTATGTGTGCATGTATGTATGTATGTATGCATGCATGTATGCATGTATGTATGTATGTATGTGTGTATGTATGTATGTATGTATGTATGCATGCATATGTATGTATGTATGTATGCATGTATGTATGTATGTATTTATGTATGTATACATGTATGTATGTAAATATGAGTGTATGTATGTATGTATGTATGTATGCATGTATGTATGTATGTATGCATGTATGTATG
>NC_068996.1:237247-242423 GCF_001194135.2 Octopus bimaculoides | reverse complement strand
GTGTGTGTGTGTGTGTGTGTGTGTGTGTGTGTGTGTGTGTGTGTGTGTGTGAGTGTGTGTGTGTGTGAGTGTGTGTGTGTGTGTGTGTGTGCGTGTGTGTATACATGTGTATGTATACACAAGTGAGTGAACAAAAGAAAGAAAAGATCACTCAACTTATGTTATAAGAGTTACATGCATTATTATTTAAAAGTTTCATTCAGTTCCATTGAACTGTTTTGTTGGTTTCTTACAGAAACTGAACTCTTTGAGCTCAGATGGAAAACTGTGAGATGCAAGAAGCCCAAAATGGCTACTGGAAATGGATCTTTTCTTTTACTGTCACAGTTTTCCATTTTTGAGAATTTTGTTTGAATTGTTTTAAAATTTTGTGTACTGGTGTTGTTTAGTATAAAAGTATTTACAGGAATATAATACATATGTATACGTTACTGTATAATACAAAACTACATTAAATATACAAATCGAAAACTTAAGAAAACATGAAGATTGGTAACTCTGAAGTGATGAATTACTGATGTGTCCAGCTTCGGCACATAGCCAGCCATTGCAAACAAGTAAATAAGGAGAAAGGAATTATTGCACTGCTAACTCTCTCCACAACCGATTAAGGGCATGCCACCATTCATTGCTTGTAATAAGGATTCTGGTAGCAGCAACAGAAGCACAAGCCTTTGTCGATATGGATTGCACAACAACCCTGATGTTTGAGAGCTGAAGAGGGAAAACAAACCTCAGTGTGGTGGATGGAAAGGAGGTTAGGTGCAGGAGAATCAGTCAATCAGAGCTAGAGGTACAAGAGATGTTGATGAAGCTACAAGTGAGTGCAGTTAATAATAGCATCAATGTAGTAGTGGGAATTAATCTAGTGGTAGGAATTAATATGCTTGGGCAGTGTGACGGATGGCAGGAGAGGAATTTGGTGATCACTGGGCTGTATGTTGTTCCATGCTGGGCACATTAATAACTCACTTCTTCAGATTTTGGTTCTGTACCATCTCTGACCATTTGAAGATACCGATACCTTGTTATACCCTTGCTATCCACCTTGCCATACCCTATTTATGCTAGCTGCCTGTCACTTCATCCTGTTCATGTCTGCCCTCACCATTACCACAACATCACATGTGTCATTGTGTGTTAACACTCATTTCTTGTCCATTAGATCACTCACTGACATCATGTTAATGTCCTGCATATGTTGCAACCACACTGAGATGTGATTGGGAAACCCAGTCACAAAAGCCAGCTTTACAATCTGCTCCATCATTGCATGGGTAAACCCAGCTAACCCAGATATATCCTTATTTTACTCATCAACTTGCTTGTCTGTCCCCTTCACTCTCCCAAGCTTACTGTAGGATTTGAAGTGTCCTTCTGCATCCTTCAGACATTTTTCAATTTTCTCCGCTTTTATCTGATGTGCTTTATTCATTTTTAGATACAGAGTTAGCACATTTCCCTCTAAGTTGAATGCCCTACAATTTCTCCACAAGCTTTACCATTTTTATTCTGGTTACCATGTCACCTTCCCCAGCAAATGGTCTCAAAACATCATTACTAATCCTAAACTCCAAAGCTATCACACGTGTTGGCAGTAGAAAAGCAGGAAAGAAAAAGAAGGAACATATATCTTCATGACAAATAAATGGAATTCTGAAATAGCCTGTAGCAGGAAGGTAAAAAAATAAGCTGTTCTTAACTTGATATGGAAAATTGTAACAGTGTATTCAACTTTTCTTCATGGACATCAGCAGAACTTGACAGATCACAGTTATGATGAAGAAATTGAAAATTGAGGAGAATGCGGTTTATTACTTGTAAGAGAAGGATATTACCTCTAAAAGAAAGTATGAATGGTGAAAGAATGGAAGATGTCGGAAATGGAAGTGAGAGGAAGTGATGCCACATCAGCAAGCTGGGTTTTTGAACATCCTCTTTCTTTGTCAGGGCATTGAGAGTGGCAGAACTATGGAAGAAATTGTTTAGGATATGTAATTTCTCTGTAGATATGGTTGTACCTACAGGTACAAGAGTAAGTACAACTGTCAAGTTCTGCAGCATGGGTAGCACACAAGTGTGGGTACAACTGTTATGTTCTATTGATTTGGGGGAAGCTGAATACATTGTTTCAACTATTCATATCAAGAGCGGCCTTATTTTTTGCCTTCTTGCAACATGTACAAAAAGACACTGAATGATGAAGATGCCATGTGGGAAAATTTACTGTAGTAGCTCCTGAAAAGGATGCAGTGTGTGTCTGTCAGAAAAGAAAAATGTGGTTGTAAAGTGGCACCCATCCTCTTAGGACCATACTGCTTTTCTTTTACTTATGAGTCAAAGAAATGGGTGTGCTATAGCACAGCTATTGATTTCAACAGCTATATTCTTGAAATATGTGCGGGGGAACCTATCCAGTTCAGATAGGCAGTCCCAGTAATGTTGTTAAGATAGACAAAACAGTCTTCTCAAGATGTAAATACAACTGAGGAGGAGTGTTACTTGTGTAGTGGGTTTTCAGAAGAGTGTGTCATGAGACTAAGCATGTTTTTTTTTTATGCAGTGCCATGTTAGAATCACGACACACTAGAGGAATGCACAGGTCAATCAGTTCTTTCAGGAACTATGATTTTCAGTGACTTATAGAGGGCCTACTGTCATGCACCTGGAATTCACGGTTATAATTTTTGATGTAGAAGAGTGAACCACAGCACTGTGTTTATTAACTTGAAAGATGGTACTTGCATGCAACAAGTGGAAGACACATGGGTCTGTATAAAATAAGGGAATAAATGACATTGGATGACTCGTATCTCTGTGAGATTATGTGGTGCAGCAATTGTAATTGTAATTGTAATTTGGATTAGAAGCTCTTAGAGTGTCAAACTTTTGTTCTTGGATTTTTACAACAAACAATGTATTAATTTTTTACATGAACTTATGTTTGCTACTAAATTATTTTTTGTTTTTTTTTGTAATTTTTTGCAAAAAGATTTTCTTTGAGGATTTTGCCATTCTAAATTGTTTACATACTTGTTTCACATGACTGTATTTATTAAAATTTATTGAAACTTCAAAACTTCTAACAGCTTTTGTCATCGTATTGTTTTACTTTCATTTTATTTAATAAAAATTCATCACAATGTTTTTGCTTTCATTTTGTGATAGACAGCTACCACGCAGAAAATGCCAGCTTCCAAATCCTTTTTCCTGATTGAGTAAAAGATATCAAACTTTAAACTACTGTAACATTTTTCCAAAATTTTTCTGGAACAAGTTAATAAACAAAATCAGAGTCAGCATAAAGAATTATATCAATATAATAAATTGAAAAATGTTCATTTAATTTTAAACTTAATAAAACTGTGACAATAACAGAAGGGATCCCTGGAAATTGGTCTACTATTGGTCAATGTGAGTTAATGATATTAGAAGTGAGATTGACATTCCAGTGTCACCAAATGCATTAAAAAGAAGAATTTCTTGGAGTGTGTGACTGGACTGGAAACTAGTAGCTTCTTGTTGTCAGGCCAGTCTTTGAAGGAGCTTGTGAGACATCAGATACATGGCCAGCAAGGGTATGTGTGTGCATGTGTGTACATCAAATACTTGGGTGTGTAAATGTAGGTGTCTAATGCTTATGTATGTGTAACTGCTATGCATGTGGGGATAGGATGCATGTGTTTATATGCTGGAGTGTGCGTGAGAGCTGATGGCATCAGCTTGTTGATGCATATGTGTATATTTGCTAGGGTGTGTGTATATACACAGGCATAGCAGATACACAACAGGAACAGCTTGATGTATTAGTGAACAGTTAATGCTGTTGGAGAGCATAAAGATTCAAGTTGTAGTTGAGGAAAAGTTAGCTGATATGGAGGACTGGAAACCATCTGAATATTGGAAAATAGTTACCTGTATTATGGTTCATGCCGGGTATAAAATTGCCAACATAATGACTGATATTCAATACTCTATAAACAATACAATAGCTGTTAGATGTGACATGGATAGCTACAAAGGAGACTACGAAGCTGTGACCAGCAGGAAACAACACAACAAGTGTTCTGACTGTGTCCACTTGCTGGAGTTCATCCCCACAACTAAGAACAGGGTCCCAAGGCAGACAGCTGTGAAGCTGTTGGACGTTGTGGTCAATCCCTGTCTGAAGAGGGTTTTTGATAGAAGGCCACATAAATGGCTGCAGGATTTGGTTGCTTGCTACATCTCCAGAAAGAGAGCCAGAAGTGGTTTTCAGAGAATTTCTATGACTCCACCAGCCCCAGTTTCTGGTTACCTAATTTCCTTGATTGTAACCTCATGGATAGCTAAATTTTGGGCATGGTTGAGAAAGACACCAACCACTCTGCCTGCAACATAAAGGCTGAGCTGGTGGCCAAGATCAAGGAGGTATTTGTAGATCTTCCCAGGGGCACAGTCAGAAATGCATGTACCAGGTTTCAGAACTGTCTTGAGGCTGTGATGGAAGGTGAGTGCAGCTACTCTGAGTAAACTGTTATTTCCCACGCACACTCTACTTGATGTATGTACATATATAAGTAAATCATGTACATATATATGTAAATCAAAACATATATACATACTTCTGTATGTTATTTATATATATATATATATATATATATATATATATATATATATATATATATATATATATATATATATATATATATATATATATACCGCACACACACATGCATGTATATACACGCACACATACATACACACACATACATACACACACAAACACACACAAACACACACATTTATATATGTAACTATTTCTCTCCATATATGTATAGGTCTATAAGATGCACCAAGTGCAAGCTATGGACACATAAGAGGTGCAGCAACATCAAAGGCAGGTTAACTAGGAAGTTAGTTTTTGTATGTGGCAGATGTTCAGGTGCAATAAACACGGTAAACAAACAGGAAACAACTTCTATCTCATTCCAGGGTGAAAAACTAGAGGTAGTCGATAGCTTCTGCTATCTGGGCGACCAAGTTAGTAGTGGGGGTGGGTGCGCTGAAAGTGTAGCTGCTAGAATAAGAATAGCCTGGGCAAAGTTTAGAGAGCTCTTACCTCTGCTGGCGACAAAGGGACTCTCACTCAGAGTAAAAGGCAGACTGTATGACGCATGTGTACGAACAGCCATGC
>NC_068996.1:235570-236952 GCF_001194135.2 Octopus bimaculoides | reverse complement strand
GGTAAGGCACGATCTTCAAACATTGGGCCTCACCGAGGCGATGACTTCTGACCGAGACCTTTGGAAATATGCTGTGCGTGAGAAGACCAGGCAAGCCAAGTGAGACCTAAATCTAAGGCCTCAGCCAGTCCACTTATGCGTACCTTCCTTCATTGAACACTAAACTCCACTTGCGAAGACCTGTTGAGGCTAGTGAAATCGAAATCGAGTTAAATTGGACACTAAACCCCACTTGCAAAGACCTATTGAGGCAAGTGAAATCAAAATTGAGTTAAATTCGTCGACTGGCACCCATGCCAACGTCGTCTCCTTCATTGGACACGAAACTCAGCTTGCGCGAAGACTTATTGGGGCAAGCGAAATCAAAATCATGATGGCACATGTGCCCAGCATTGCCTTTCTGACACTTGTGCCCTCGGCATCTGTAAGGACTTTCGAGTGAGATCATTGCCAGTGCCCCTAGATTGGCTCTTGTGCAGGTGGCACATAAAATACACCATTTTGAGCGTGGCCGTTGCCAGTACCGCCTGACTGGCCTTCGTGCGGGTGGCACGTAAAAGCTCCCACTACACTCTCGGAGTGGTTGGCATTATTAGGAAGGGTTTCCAGCTGTCACCAGTCCTCAGTCAAATCGTCCAACCCATGTTAGCATGGAAAGCGGACGTTAAACGATGATGATGATGATGATGAAGTGTGTACATTGGCATAGATACGCGTGTATTTGTGTACACATGCATGCATTGTTAGTATCAGTTTACAATCCTTTGTTATTATCTATTATTGCAAGCACACTATCTGTTCAAAACTCCCAAGTTGTTATGAGATCGTCTCCCACTGTTTTTTAAAAATTTTATATTAGTTTTGATATTTTTATTTTTGTATATCATATATCAATAGAAATAATACTGAATGACTTTTAGGACACTCAGTTATCTTCACCCTGTCTTTTGTTGTCTTCTCTATCTCCTTCTGTTCTTTCACATTTTTATCATCTGTTTTCCTTTAGTTTTATGCTTATTTTTGTTATACATAACTTCAGAAGGAGAGGAACTTAAGTAGAGAGGTTAGAGAGTATGAGATAAAAATATGATAAAGATAGAACGATAGAGATGGACAGATATAGACTGGGAAAGAGATATAATGTGAGAATGGTAAGAGAGTGATGGGAGGATATTAATTGATAAGACAGGGACAGAAAGACAGAAATGGAGATGAAAGTGTGAAAGTGAAAATAGCTCAAACAGTGTGTGAATATGAAGTGCATATATATACATGGTAAAAAAAGGAAAATAGATATTAGATAGAAATGTAGTGTTTGTATGTGTGTATGTGAGAGAGAAGTGGGGACAGAGGGAAAGAGAGAGAGAGAGAAAGAGAAATAA
>NC_068996.1:222844-232630 GCF_001194135.2 Octopus bimaculoides | reverse complement strand
ATATATATATATATATATATATATATATATATATATATATATATATATATACCTACACACACATATATTATATACATGTGCATGTGTGTGTAATTATGTGCATGTTTTCACAAACATATGCACATGCCTTTATACAGATACACATGTGTAGCATGCATCGTTGTTCAAATCAGTCTTGTTTCAGTAGACTGGTATTCAAAGACACCACAACCATAAGCCTCCAGTCTTGATACATATTTTACATAAGGAACTACATTAACCCTCATTTTTAAGGCCTTTTTAAAAAACACATTTCTGTCCATGTGAAGAAACTGCCTGGACACTTCCTTATATTCTCGTGTAGACATATCATTATACGTGTGTGTGTGTTTACTTATCTATGTAATTTATTAGCTTTCTCAGTGACCTGGGTTTCTCACATATATGCTCTTTTCTTATACTTTTGTTGCCTGAATGAATAAATAGCTAAACTTTACCACTTGTATTGAGTACGTTTTCTCACATTTGTACAGCCAACTACCAAAATCTACTAAAATTCCCATGCTGTTTCAATCAATATTTTTGAATAAGCTTAATTCATGTCTGGCACCCTATGAGGGTGGGAACAGTGTCAGAATGTTGAATTGTCAGAAAAGTTAGTGTTAACATATGCAACAACATTAAACATCTAAACTAGAAATAAACATACAGTAAGAAAAATAAGACAAAACAAAACTGCTATTAGTCATTAGCTAAGATGTTTTTTTGTTTTTTTCTTAATATGTAAGAAGGTCAACTTTGAACATAATTTGGTTTTATTCTGACCTCATCATAGGTGGGGAACTAACTGAGTTATTAGAATGTCAGACAAAGTGCTTTGCAATATTCAGCTTAGTTCCTTGTAACCAGAGTTCAAAACCCACTGATATCAGTTCTATCTTTAAACCTTCTGCAGTTAATTCATAAAGTACTGATCTAATGAGTTGAACTGATAGAACCGTTAGAACTTTGTGTATATTACTTTGCAGTAATACTTTTAACATTGTTCAGGCTTTTAACATTCCAAGTTCAAATCCTACCATGACCTACTTGAATGTCATATTTAATCTGTTGTTCAGCATATCCTTGAGGTGTCCAGTCTGATGCAAGCATAAAGGCCAGGTCTCCAGTTCTAGGCTTTTTCCCAACTGCCTTCCCTTTCACCAATCTGAAGGGTGCTATAAAAGGTCTTGTGCACTGCTCCTCCTGAATAAATTATAAGAATAAAAAAGAAAATACTCTTTACCATAGTTGTTTAGCTAGCAACAAAATGAATCAGTATGTATATATTTAAACATTTATTTTGAAATTATATAAACCTCATTTGCATAAAAAACAATAGCTAAGTTGGTATTAATGTACAGAACTTTAAAAAAACTAACTGAAAATAATTATTTTGGTGAGATAAAGTAACAATATTAGTAGTGAACAAAAGAAATGTGGAGTTTCTAAAACAATTTTTTTTTATATCCCACCAAAGTGCAGAATGTAATAGTTATGACAGTAAGCTAACTCTCACTCTGAAGTAGATGTCTCCAATTTGAATAGAAAACAATACAAAGCAATTAACTTTGATGCATACAACATCAAACTATCATATGTTAAAATAGCTCTTCAGATCTTTCCAGAAAGATTTGATAATATGCAGTGTGTGTGTGTGTGTGTGTGTGTGTGTGTGTGTAGCATAGGTATGTATATGTGTGTGTGTGTGTATATATATATATATATATATATATATATATACGCATGTATGTATTTATTTATATGTATATATATATATATATATATACACACATATCTGTGTGCATTTGCATGATGTAAATCTATCACAGAAATCAGTGATAGAAAGCCCATGGCTCAAAAATTGCCTATTAAACAAATAAGTGTAATTCACAGTCTTATTTTTATGGACACATCATTCCTTTGACTAGATGAAAACTATACACTATATACTGATATGGAGTGACAACCTCACTAGTGTTGGTACCATTTAAAAAAGTACTCAATACATTCTATAAAGTTGTTGGCACTAGGAAGGGCCTCAATTCATGGCTTGGCTCCTTGTTATTTACAATAATATGTGTGTGTGGCTGAGTACTCCATAGACACGCATACCCTTAATGTAGTTCTCAAGGAGTTTCAGCGTGACACAGAGTGTGACAAGGCTGACCCTTTGAAATACAGGTACAACTCATTTTTGCCAGCTGAGTAGACTGGAGCGATGTGAAACAGAGAGCCTTGCTCAAGGACACAGCATGCCACCACATATTGAAATTTTGACCATATGATTTTCAGCCAAATATCCTATTAAGCCATGCATCCAGTCATAGAAACTATGCAAAAGCAGACATTGGGACTTGGTGTAATCCTCTTGCTCACCAGCTTCTGTTGAATTGTCCAGCCTGTGCCACAGCATGAAGAATGGATGCTAGATGATGATGATGATGATGAGTGACAGTTTATAGTGAAGGTGCATGGCTCAGTGGTTAAAGTGTTGAGCTTATGATTGAGAAGTTGTGAGTTTGATTCTCAGGTAGGGTTGTCTGTTGTGTTCTTGAGCAAGACACTTTATTTCAAATTGCTCCAGTTCACTCAGCCGTAGAAATGAGTTGCAAGATCATTGGTGCCAAGCTGTATCGGCCCCTTTGCTTTTCCTTGCATAACATCAGTGGCGTGGAGAGGAGATGCTGGAGTGCATGGGCGACTGCTGGTCTTCTATGAAACAATCTTGTCCAGACTTGTGCCTTGGGGGTAGAGAAGGGCATTTTAGATTCAATTCCATGGTCATCCATGACTGAAGGGGGTCTTTACTCTTTTACTTTTAGTCTGACAGCTTAAACATAAACCCTCTCCATTGTTCACTCTGTTATTGTATGTCTGGAAATTCTAGTTGTGATCATAAAGGAGCCAGATAGAGTGCATCAGTTACTATTTCTTTACACTTACCACTATCAGTGTCTATTATAGCTCAATGCCTACAATTTATGATCCTATAACTCATGCCAGCAGTCCAATCCATGCCAGCCTGAAAAACAGGTGTTAAAGGATGATGATGACAATGACGACGATGACTACAATGACAACAATAATAATGACAATGATGATGATGACGACATCAGCTATATCAGTGTGTGCAGTTTTTATGCTTGTTTAAATTGGATTGGTGTTTTTACAGTTGTGCTGTTGTAGGATTCTGGGAACATAGGGATTTATATTAGAGTCTCTAGGATGTTTTAATTCTGTTAGGACTGAGTAGAAGGGATGGTGCTGTTAGACTGATATTGTAGATGTGCCTTAGTATTTGTGGATGATTGTAAATCTTGTGATCTGGAATTCAAGGGCTGGGGTTTGCTGCAGTGATCTCATATATCCATGACATCCTTCACTTTGAGTATTTTGACTTTGAGAGATAATGACGGAAATTCACATTGCTGCTCCAGCTGCTAGACAAATAGAAATAACTATAACTCCCTCAAATCTGACCTTCTTAAGAATGGAAAGTTACCTTTAGAATATTATCAGCATAAATGAAGCAGTTTCAACAATTAAAAGTAAACAAGATTGAGAGCAATAGACTGAGAATGTTTACGGAAAAGTGATTTTGCTGTGACTCCCAATACACAATGTCTGTTGAATCATCCAACCCACACCAGCATGGAGAATGTCTGTAAAGAATGAATCTCACAAAACTGAACTTCATAGATAAAAAAAACAAAATTTTAGAATCGTTAATTTTTTTTGTTTAATTTATTCAGACATTAACTAAATATCAGAACAGTAATGAAGAGTTAATTAACATCGCCATGATTTAAGATATTCAGTTAAAAAAAGAATGAAACAAATCAATTTATTATACTTCAGCTTTTAATGCATTTCTGAAAGAGATTATTCTATGTTAGAAGCAGGGTTATTTTAAGGTATGAGCACACTGGACCTTGTCCAAGGGTTTCACATGTCCACAGGCTCAGTTTTGATCTATGTATGTTGCTGTTTGCAGTCAATAAATAAATACTATATGTCCTTGATCTGCTCAGGGGTCTTTGAAGCTGTTGAGACGACTCTGAGTAGAAGACCTTATATATCGTAACAGTCATAATTACGTTAGCTAAAATATCGACAGCCATAGACTAATTGGTAAAACATCCTGTTGCTAAGTCTGTAATGCTATTTTGATTGCTTGTAAAAATATTATTCCTCTTTATGCCCCTAGAACCTTTAGAAAAATTAAGAATGTTGAAACTTTGAATGTTTCCTTCCTCAATAATTATATTGTCATAATACTTTGTGTTCAATACAAGTTGTCAGTTATTGAGTAGTGAGTTCTCTATGTTAAGTTGTGAAACGATGAAACAAAGTTAAAATAATTCCAAAGGAATTGTTCCAGATTTTAAGATACTGTCAATGACATTGCTAAAGACTTAGGCTACAATGTATGTTTCTATATTTATTTTCCTGCTTATTTTCCTCTCATAATGAAATGATTATAAATTATAAGCATAATTTAAATATATCAAACTAGGCAGTCATGACCCCCAAATTGCCATGATCATTAACAAGCAAAAATATTAGTCTAATTAACAAGCATACTAAAAACATATAAACATGAAAAGTTCTTATCAAAATGTAATTTGGTGCAACCAAATATGTTAGTGACACAGAAATTAGTAAGCAAGGGTGCTATTAATGAAGTAACAAGTAATTTATTGTAATTAAGACAGCAGCAGCAAGACCCACAAAAAAATAAGCACAAGCAACAATAATAAAAATATTAACGATGATATTTAGCTTGGCACTGGCACAGATTTGAAGAGGCATGTGGTATAATTGATTTACATCTGGTGTATATAGATATATTTATGTGTGAATGTTTATTTTAAGCCAGTGAAGGAGTTTTTACAGGATCACATGACCTGTTAGAAATAGCAGCCAAATCAGCCCTTGAATTACTCCCTGTTGAACAACCTGCATAAATGATTTGTTTATTCTGATCAAACATTTGTGTTTGATTACACTAGCTCACTCCCTCCATCAAATAGGCATGGCCTGTATAGGTACAAGGAATGCTACATGTCAGACATCAAAGGGATTCCTGTGCAACGTAAGATGAAGGGTTTTTATGCAAAAACATGACACACTATGCAGTCCAGGAATTTGAAGCATGAGCTTGTAATTGTAAGTACAACACCCTGACCACTCACTATGGGCCTTTACTCTCTACCACCTTAAGAAAGGAAGGAAACTTTGGATAGTATAAAACTATATATGATATGTCTGAATATCTTTGATGGTTGAACCATTGGATCTGAGCTGACACGAGATGAAAAAAACACGTTTGTCAGTTTGTCTGCATGCATGTATGTATGTGCATATGTACATACATACATACGTATGTATTATGTATCTATATATGTATCTATCTATGTATGTATTGTATGTATCTGTCTGTCTGCCTGCCTGCCCGTCTGCCTGCTCTGATGAAATATTTGCTAAAAATTATAATTCAAATTGATGTAATGCTTGCATTGTTCGATTAAATGGAGCTGCTTATATAAGGCTGTATTGCATTAATACCTTAACATCCTTGTTACTTATTTACTTTTTAGTCAATATATATAAAGAAAATAGGACAAGAGAGAGAACACGGGTTTTGGAAGGATGAGTGGATGAGTGGATGAGTGGATGAGTTCATTAGAGTGTGAGAGGAGAGTGACAAATGGTTCGAGATGGAGGTAGGGGTTAACGTAGAGAATGAACCAAGTGTGGAGATGTGACTGAATGTAATATTTTCTATCTTGTCCTATTTTCTTTATATATATATATATATATATATATACCACGATGTTAGAACCTTTTTGAACTTTTTGAACTTTCTGTTTTTTCTTTTCTCTTATTCCTTTCTGTTGAAGAGCGTACGCTCAAAACGTAAAAGACTTTCTCACTTTCCTGAGCGTCAAACTAATATACCTGCTTGTTGTTCATATACCTGTCTTCGTCTTTTGTTTTTCTGTAAGATTCAACTATACATACATACATACATACATACATACATACATACATACATACATACATACATAATACACTCACACATACACATATATATATATGTTTTATATAGCTTATATGGCTGTACTTAATACCATAGATTTATAATGTATTTTATTTTGGTTCAGTCAGTCTGTTGGTAGTCTGAGTTTCACCTCTGAGTGCACAGGATCTTCAGGCAAATTATGACTTCCCTTGTCATAAAATTCACAAGATCCTCCCCTGCACCCAATCTTTTTCTCATCTTCCTAGCACCCAACTATGGTACTATTCAGCAGCTATTATCATAAGAAAGCAGAATGTATACATTCTCACCTCCTTTTGTGCTACCAATTACCTCCTGTCTCCCTTGAGCCACTACCTTTTAAAATCAATCTCTCATTTTATATACCATCCCTTTTCACTTTAATTTCCATCAGTTACTCCTTTCTGTGCTTCCTTATGATTGCCATTACCTAATCTATAGCAACTGTCTTATCTGCTATCATCCTCATCAAGTGGCATATTTGCCTTTGCCAGTTACCTCCAAACTCTGTCCTCCATCCCTAGATATCTCTGACACCCATCCCTGTCTCTGTACATCTCTCTTTCTCCCCTCATTCTTCCTCTCCAGACATTATCTATATATTTTCTTATCAACTAGATTTGTTATACTGCTGCTAAACTTTGGTTTCTGTACTGCCACTTATCACTTCTTTCTTTTTGAGCTACTCCTATTCTTTCACCTTCCCCCTTCAATGCTGATAATTTACCTTCAGTCACATCTCCACACTAGTTTCATTCCTTACATTAACCTCTACCTCCATCATGAACCATTTGTCACTATCCTCTCACACTCTAATGAACTCATCCACTCATCCTTCCCAAACCCATGTCAATATTGCCTCTTATACTCACCTTCTTGTATCTTGAGTGTACACTCTGACACCTCATCACCACTATTATTATATTCTTTCTGGCTATTCCTACCCAGCTTTATATCATGCAAGGCAGCTATGTATCTCCTCTACAGCAAGACACCTGTATTTGTCCCTTTATCATACCTCTCTTTACCTGGCATAAAGCCACCTTATACTCTATTACAACCACATTCATTCAAGAGTCATGTGAATTATTTGGTGACCTCACTAGTGCTGGTGCAATGAAAAGCACCCAGTGAAATTTGTAGTGTGCTTGGCATTATAAAGGGCATCCAACCTTAGAAACTATGCTAGATATACATTTGTGCTTGACACAATTCTCTGGCTTTTTGGATCCTGTTAAACTGGCCAATTCATGCAAGCATGGAAGATGGATGTTCAATGATGACGATGATGTGAAATTCATTGCTGATATAGGAGGACTTACGTCATGTTTTGAGGCCGTCATAAAATCATAATTCCTCAGTTAGGCACTGAGACAATTATTGTTGTTTAAAGTGCAGAGTCTATAAATATAGTATCTACCTCATTATAATACACTATAGCATAGAATAGTAGAACAGGCCACTATAGTATAGCACTTGTCTAATGTAGTATATGCCTGCAGCATAATACCACCTTTGTAGCATTGATAGTCACTGTGAGACTTGAATACCGAATGCTAAATAAACTGCCAAACTAAATATTGTATAGTTCATATTAGAAACATTTCATCTTGGCTGTCTTGTTCTGAATAAACACACTGCACTACTTTAAGTAAACGTTAGAAGTTGTAAAGAAGATTTATTTTGTCAGTAATGTTTTGTAACTAGATGTTAGATTTAAACTCATGGCTAAAGTATGCTGAAAAATAACTTTTCCAATTAATACCAAATTAGACACCTGATTAATTAAATAATTAAATAAGTATTTTTTTTCCAGAAGTACATCTAATTTTCCAGACAAAACAAAAATGAGAAGTGCATAAGTGCATTATATTTCTTGGGTTAATGAGTAAGTGTTGTGATTAGGAGAGAGCTATAGATAAAGAACTTTATTTCCCAGCTCTTTCTGAATCCACTCAGACCTATGACAAAATACATTCTAACACCATCCTCGGTGAGAAAACAGATTTCAAACTAGAGACTATCCTATCTACTTTTTGAACATAAAATCTCAGTCTGCATTATTCTGTGTACACTTCCTTTATTTTAAAATGGTAGATTGTAATTCGAGACAAATTTCACTTCTTTTCCAGCAGGTTCAGAGATCACACAGATGTTCACTAATACATACATACATGTATATGCACGAGTATATATATATATATATATATATATATATATATATATATATATATATATATATATATACACATGGTGGCCAAAAGTCACATGCAAAATAAGCTCAAATGCTTTAGAATTGTCAAAGATATGCTTCAATTTTTCTAAAATTGAATAAAATAAAAAAATGATGATAGATACACATGTACTTGTAATGATGATGATGATGATGGTCACTTCTGTCAATTTTGACATATGAGTGTTTGAAGGAGAGGATTTAAAGAGAGAGAGAGGGAGAGAAAATTACTTTTAAAACTAAACAAGCAAAAGAAGCTACATTTATTTGCAATGGATACATGAAAGTAATTTGAGTCTAGATATGAATTTTGCTATGAAGTTGCAATGGTGACATTGGTTATTTTGATTTTGCTGGGCATTGGGCAAGTTGGATTGCAAGATATAATTCTTTTATTGTTCTTTCTTCTTCAACTCAGATTGTTTGGATGCATCGTGACACATTTTATGCCATGCAGATTGATCTAGGCAATGACTTTCCCAAGATGTCAAGTTAAGCTGTAGAAATTTTAGAGATTGTTTCAACTTATCTTTATACCTAAGGAGAGGTCTTTCTTTGCTGTGATAACACACCACTTGTTGGCCATACAGAAGAATTTTTGGAATGTGGTCATCTTTCATTCGAACAACATGTCCTACCCATCTACACTGAATTCTCAGCAACATGCTTTGGTTACTGGAGATATCACATGTTTTTAAGATTTTGGCATTTGATATCTTCTCTTGCTATTTTATGTTGCAGATATTGCACAGACAGCGTATGTGAAAGGTTTCAAGTTTCTCTCTCTATATATAGTAGGGAGGCCATACTTCTACCCCATACAAAAGTGTGCTCAAAATATAAGATTTGTATATATTTATTTTAGTTTTCAAACTGACACTGTGTTCATTCCACAAATGATAGGAAAGTTTTCTCAACGCATTTATAGCCTTAAATATTCTAACATTGATTTCATCATCAAGAGTTTACTCTTAAAGTTTACTGTACTTCCAAGATATTTAAATGATGTGACCCATTTGAGTGGCTTGTTGTCTATCATCATGTTTGAATTTTGAGTATGTCCAGTCTTTGGTTGGAATAAAACTTCCTGTGTGAGATGAAAAATTCTTGGTGGGCAAAAAAAGCCCAAGAATTGGAACAAGCTGCTAACTCTCACAACTTGAGAGTATGGTTATCTGAAAGATGTATTTTGTCCCAAAAAAAAAAGCACGGTACTGAACCTATTTTTTCTAATAATGGAACAACACTAATAACAACAACAACAGCAACAACAACAACAACAACAACAACAATAATAATAATATTTTCTACAATAGACACAAGGCCTGAAATTTGGAGGAGAGGGATAGCCAATTACATCAACCCCAGTGTTTCACTGGTACTTAATTTATTGACCCCAAAAGGATGAAAAATAAAGTCAACCTTGATGGAATTTGAACTCAGAACATAAAGATGGATGAAATGCCAC
>NC_068996.1:209699-218891 GCF_001194135.2 Octopus bimaculoides | reverse complement strand
CTACATGAACTTCTAACTTGTTATCTCTTGAGGTCTCTGGATGAGACTTGGATCCAACTTGTACAAATGCAAAACAAAAGTCAAACATAAAATAATAATAATAATAATAATAATAATAATGATGATGATGATGATGATGATGATGATGATGATGATGATGATGATAGTAATAATAATAATGTAACACAAATATAATGTCAAATATTTTGGTATGTGACTATACCTTTCATCCTCTGAAACAAGTTCCCCTTCTCAAATGCCCCCTTCTCCTTTCATAATTCCTTGTCTCACTAGTTATTTGGTGACCCTGCCAGTGCTGGTGCCATGTAAAAAGCATCCAGTCCACACTGTAAAGTGGTCGGCATTTGGAAGAGCATCCAGCTGTAAAAATCATGTCAAAACTAACCTCGTCTATGCCACATAAAAAGCACTGAGTCTACTCAGCAGAGTGGTTGGTGTAAGGAAAGCTATCCAGCTGTACAGAGTTTTATATTCCCATTCATCTGGCAGTTGTGACCAAATATCTTTCTTGATCACAAGCGTCTGATGAATGAGAATGTGAAACTATGACTAACAGTTTTTACTGATCTTTTTGCACCTTTAATAAAAAAGTGTGTGTATATATATATATATATATATATATATATATATATATACAGAGAGAGAGGGTGAGAGGGAGGGAGAGAGAGACAGAGAATATGATAGATAATGTATGTACATGTATACATACACACCTATGTATCTGTGTGTGTGTGTGTGTGTGTGCGTGTGTGTGTAATATACTGAAGCTACTAAATGGTCACTCAAAATTCCCTCAAATCCCACCCTGCCATCTTAAAAAAGAACTCATTGAATAATATATGTATAAATATATATCATCATCATCATCATTATCATAGATTTGATTGATCAAACTGATGTAGGGTTTTTAAGACGAATATGAAGGAAGGAAACATTGAATTAACATATTCCAAGTCATAGATGGAACACTTTTGAACATAGTTCTATACAGGATAAGTAATGACCTAGAGCTGAACAACATGCATAATAGTCCTTTCTACTATAGGCACAAGACCTGAAATTAGGGGAGGCCATAGTCAGTTATATCAACCCCAGTACACAACTAGTACTTATCTTATTCCCCTTGGTGGAATTTGAACTCAGAATGTAAAGACGGACAAAATGCTGCTAAGCATTCTTGCCAGCACAGTAAATAGCGACATTTTAAGTAGAGCTTTATTTCAAAAATACAAACAAGTTGGTTGACAGCTGTTGAAAATGAACTTTTTAGTTAAATTGCATCAACCTTATTAAATATATAATTCATTTCATATAACCTGCCTGAAAATAATTTCTGATGTATTGCACAGTGGGTTTTAATAAAGCTTCATAGAGAGTCAACAAATGAGAACTGAAATATTTTCTTATTTTCAAGAGAAATCTCATTTTTTGTTGGATAGAGTCTATGATGCAAAGACCATTTATATGTGTCTAGATGCAAAAACCATCCCATATGTAGAAGCAGTAATCCATTGTAGACTTACCATGAGTTCTACAAAGAATTTTATTTGATCAGAGTTGTATAGTATATCATGGCTTTGAAGACAATCTGCTTTTGAGATATGGTTCAAAATATTTACATACATAGCAATAATACCACTCCAAATGTGGAAGTAGTACTCTACTATGATTCTTACTTACAGAAGTGTTTTCTGACTTTGAAGTGAAAGGCTAGCCTTTCAGATAATGTTTAGGCTGTTATGCAACAGAGGTCACCATGAATGATTATAAGAGAGTGTAGAGTCAAGCATTTGTATTTTGAGGATCTTAATTGTTTGTTATTCATTGACTAATGAGGCTATGGTGCATGAATCTTTCTCATTTAACTCTGATTAATAAATACATTCATAGAAATGTATTGATTTGATAAATCATTATTATATTTGAGAATATGTGTATATTTTCCCTCAATATTTTCCCTCTTCAAAAACAAACATCAGTCCAGCATAAATGGAATGTCAACCAGTTGTGAAATCTCAGACAATCCTGAACAAACACAATCATCTGACATGTTTTAACTTTGCTTCAGCAGCAAAATATTTTTCTATCTATATTTCTTTGAGAAACTTTTTCACACAGGCATGGCTGTTTGGTCTTTCCATTTCTCCCTTTTCCATGCTTATCCACTGATATGTTAGCATACTCCATCACTTCTTGTAGCTTGATCAGAATGATTTCTTGCTTTTCTTTGACCTTCCAGCTTATCTTTCTCTATATGTAGTCACTCAGTGAGTCTTAGCATACTTGCAAAAGATCCTGCTTTTTGCAGCTGCTTTGCTGTATTCATTGTTGTTATTGTTGCTGCTTTTGTGACTACCTTCAGTGATGACACAACTGGTGACTGTAGGGGAAGAAGCAGTAAAAGTAGTTGTCTCACCTTGGGCCACAACCATAGCTGAAGTTGTGCTGCTGATTGTTTTTGTTGGCCTCTTCTTTGATATATCTTTACTGTCTGATGTCTTTTTACTGAAAGTGGTGACGGCAGTGGAGATGGTGACACTTGTGAGTGTAGCAGTCTGTAATTTTGTTAAGGCAAACGTGATGTTGGTGTTGTTGTTTTGATGTTGTTAATTTTGCTTTCGGCTTTTAGTTTTACTTATATCTACCTTCTATCATTTTTGTTGTTTTCATTATTGCTTTGTTGTTGTTCTTGTCACTACCTCCTCATGACTGGGAGAGCAGAGGAATCTTTTTTCGGTGAGAGCTGTAAAACAGTTGTTTTTATTTTTGTTGCTGTTTGATATAGTTGTTTTTGATGTTCTCATTGCTGTTACTGTTTTGCATGTTGTTATTGTTGTTGGTGGCAGAAGTGATGGTGTTGTTATTTATGACTGTGTTGTAGTGGGGATGTTGTTGTCACATTTCTCCAAAAAGTTTTTGAATAAAGCCACTTCAGTAAGCAAGATCTTTCAAGGCAAGCGACTACCTCAATGTTCCTTTTAAGACAGCTGTCATGGTTATCTCCTGCCCTCCATCTTCATCAAATGTCAAACTTGTTAGTAGTTTTAATAAAATGTTTGTCTGCTAACTGCAGATGATGAGCTGACAAAGGAAAATAGATTTCTTTTCTAACAGAGGAGGTAATGTGAATTTGCAAACCCACTTTCTCCAGAGAATGTCTTAAACTGTATTAACAAATTAGTTACTGAATTTTTCTCAGTGAAATATATGAAAATGGGAATAACTTACAGAACATTGATGATTACATTTGCAGCAGCTTAGATGTAAAGCAAACGACTGGATATTAAAGATTCTTCTAAAAAATTGAAGGTACCAAAAAGTTACACTCTGTGATGAAAAAATATATACCTTCAAAAAATGCAGTTAGAAGAATCTGTACCCAAAGAAAATGTGACCCCAATTGACTAAGTAAAAGAAATAACGAATATAACTGAAGAAATAAGCCTCTAATATACCAAGAAGAAATGGGAGCAAAAATCACTGCATGGAAAATTCCCATTTAGAGTCAGGAACTCTAATGTAGATCAGAGCCCTACCATTCATTGGCTGACAGGCTCTGAAGTTGATGAGTACATTACTGCTGCTCAGGACCAATGCTTTCCTACTAGAACTTCCCAGTGCAATATTCTGAAGACTGTAAGTATCCCATTGTGCCATGTATAAGGAGAACATCAAGAGACAACTGATCACATAATCTCTAGATGCAGCTGATTGGCACCAACTTGTGTAGACATGACAAGATGACTCAACACACACAATATGCTGCACATGTAACATCCCTCACAAAAATAATTGGTGGGAACATAAACCACCCCAAATTCTGCAGCATACTGACATTATCATCCTTCAGAATTTCAGTGTTTGGACTGATTGGGAAATACAGGCTAACCTACCCCGATATCATTGGGAAAAATTATGTTATCCTTTGATCAATGTTGCTGCTCCAAGATAAACGCATTTGTGAAAGCATTTGATACACTGAACAAATATAAGGACTTGGAGATAGAAAAAAAGCAAAATGTAGTTTCTCAGACCAAGAACATTACCTATTTTTATTGGAGCATTTGGGATGATATCAAAATGAGCAAACTAATATGCAGACCAAATTCCTGGCAACACCAGAATAAGTGAATTCTTATGGGTACCTCAAATCTTTTGCATAAACTTCTCTCCTTGTGAATACAATCTTATTAATTCAATCTTATTTTTCTTTTACACAGACATCAGGCTTTTTCAATTGCATAACACCTCACCTGTTAGCATGTTGAGATACAAAAACTTGTTGTCTCTTGAGATCTCTGAGTAAGACTTGGATACAGTTAGATATATATTTAGGGGATGCTCAAAACTGGCCCCCAAAAGAAAAATGCCTTGACAAAGTGGCAGTGCAAATACACTGGGAGGTGTGCTGAAAGTATGAGCTAGGATGCTCCAACATGTGGGATGAGCACCAACCTTAGCCAGCAGGAGAGAATGATCAGGTGAAACTCATACAGGATATGCCAATCTATGCAGGTAAAAAGCTGCAACATAAGTAATCAGATATCACTTTTCTATGGAAAGAGTCCAAAGAATGGATCTTCATCAATGTAGCTATACCTGCAGACTAGAATACTGTTAGAATGGAGAATGAGAAAATTGAGAAGTACCAAAATCTAGCATCAGAATTGAAATGCATCCATAAAACCTCAAAAGTGAGTGTGATACTTATAGTGATCCGGGCACGTGGGACCATCTCAAAGAAAGCAATATTTTGGTTAGAAAAACTGCAAATTTCAAACTTCATAGGAAGTATTTAGTTGGCAGCAATACTTGGAACAGTTTATGTGTTGAAGAAAGTGTTGCATCTCTAAACTGCAGGAAGAAGCTGTGATGTGACATAAATACTCCAGTAGTAGTAGTAGTTGTCGTCGTCGTCGTCGTCATAGTAGTAGTAGTAGTAGTAGTAGTATTACTACTACTACCACCACCACCACCACCACCACCACCATCACCACCACCACCACCACCACTACTACTACTACTACTACTACTACTACTACTACTACTACTACTACTACTACTACTAAAAATAATAATAATAATAGTAATACTTTCGACTTCACTGGTATTTAATTTATCGACCCTGAAAGGATGAAATGCAAAGTTGACTTCGGCAGAATTTGAACTCAGAACATAGCAGCAAACGAAATACCGCCTTGCCTTTTGTCTGGTGTGCTAACGACTCAGTTAGCTCACTACCATAAAAATCCTTTCTACTGGAAACACAAGGCCTCAAATTTTGGGGGAGGAATTAAGTTGATTACATCGATCTCAATGCATAGTTGGTACTTATTTAATCGATCTGAAAGGATGAAAAGCAAAGTCAACCTTGACGGAATTTGAATTCAGAAAGTAGCGGCAGACAAAATACCGCTAACCATTTCACCTGGCGTGCTAACGATTCTGCCAGTTCACCACCTTAGCAACAACAACAACAACAACAACAATAATAATAATAATAATAATTGGAAGATATGTAAACACTACCAGCTTCCAGCTTCAGAAAGATGGTACCAGCATAAACCTGAAACTGTGACCGGAAAAGATGATGTAACAGTACTCTGGGACATGCCAATCAACACCGATAAAGAAATCAAGGCAAACAGGCCGGACATAATCATCAAAGATTGGAAGAAAAAGAAATGCTTAATGATAGATGTGACAGTACCATCAGAGAGAAATGTGTCCATTAAAGAAGTTGAGAAGTTATTTAAGTACAAAAACCTAGAAATAGAAGTGACCAAGGTGTGGGGAATGAAAAGCAGCACAGCACCAGTGGTGTTTGGAGCGTTAGGGCTAATTAAAAAAGGGCCTTGATAAGCAGCTCAACAAACTCCCTTTCAGTGTTAACATGGGAGAACTTCAGAAAATAGTGTTGCTAGGTTCCGCACACATTTTACGCCATGTACTCTCCATGAGCTGAGGACCTGCTTTGACCCTAGGGTCAAGAGATGACCCCGGTTCAGCAGAAGATAACGGACCATATTTTATTTTATAATAATAATAATAATAATAATAATAATAATAATAATAATAATAATAATAATAATAATGATAAGTGGCTCTCATGGCTTCTGATCTTAACTGATTGGAAGTGTTATCATGTACATTGTTTTGTCTTGCTATAAAAGATGGGCTACAGCAAATATTCTGCTTAATACCACAGATTTGCTTGTCAGTTTTGAGTGGGATGGGCTGCTCGACCTGAAGAAAATTCTAACTGGGTCCCACCTGCAAAGTCATGCGCTGTTTATCTTGATATGAGACCACTTGGTTGTGATGTATGTGCCTGGTGTACCCTTATCAGACGGGTAGTCATGATGGGTATAATGGGCTTCATATATTTTACCCCAGTGTCACTTTGATGGCATACACTGCTCTCTCACTCAATAATAATAATAATAATAATAATAAAATGATGATGATGATAATGATGATGATGATGATGATGATGATGATGATGATGATGATGATGATGATGATGATGATAATGATCGCCTATACATGAAGAGAGCAAATGGAGCAAGGGGACTGAGAGTTTAATAAGATACCTTTCCCAAAGTAAGGAAACCTTGCTAGTGACAGTTAGGAACGAGGGAGTATTGAGAACAGAGAAAAAAGGGAAAACCAAGGAAGGAGTAAAAAAAAAACATGAAGAAGAATTACGGAAGAAGGGACTACACAATCAATTCCATGGAGCCATAACAGAAGTTGCTGGAAAAAATAGGTGAAATTGGTTGATGAAAGGAACCCTAAAAAATGAGACCATGAATACTAGACCGGTAGCACAGGACCAAGCTCTGGCCACAGACTGGAGGTCAATCTTATGAATGAGCTGTACTGAATCTGCAATAGAGTGGATGCAAACATTGCCCATATCACGAATGATTGCTCTAGACTTGCCCAGAACCACTACAAGCTGTGGCGACACGACCAGATAGCGAAAGTGCTACATTAGAAACTGTGTGAAAAGTGGGGGCTAGAGAGAGGCAAGACTTGGTATGAGCACAAATCGCAGAGAGTGGCAGAGTTGGAGACTAGCAAAATCCTCTTGGATTTTCCTCCAATCCAAACAGATCATAGAGCTTAACAGACTAGACTTAGGGGTGGTCGACAAGAAGCAGCATATGTATAATATCGTTGGTGTTGCATGCCTCTGTGACCCACTAATAGTCAAGAAGGAAGGAGAAAAGATAGACAGATACAACCCTCTTAAGTACGAAATAGCCCGGCTATGGAAAATGAAGAAGGTGAAGATGGTGCCTATTACTGTTCGGTCCTAAGGAACAGTATCAGAAGGCATCAAGAGAAATCGGAAGGAAAACGTAATAGAGTGCCCAGTGGAACTGTTACAAAAGATTTGCCTCCTTGGCACGGTCAGAATGGTCAGGAAAGTATTAGCTGTAAAGAACGAATAGCACACTACAGGTAGTAAGCCCGCCACGCATGCAAGACTCCAGGAGCTCCGACAAAACTTGTGATAAAGAAAAAATATGAACAACGACCACATCAACGACAACAATAATGATTTCATTTATTTGCCACCAGGGCCAATGATGGGGACACTACAAAGTGTGGAGATTTACATATAATGAAATAAAAGAAGTGAGGGGATAAGTATACAGGGTATACCATGAAAAGGAAGAGAAATATCTGTAGTATACAAAATGTTTTTAAAGGGGTTGTATGATAGAGATATAGCTCTCCCAATACAGAATGAGCTTCTCACAGAAGAACCCCACCGTCCGAGATATCTATGAACACCAAGAGCAACTGCCCCTTCCAATTCCCTTTCTCCGACTCACAAGTCTACACTTAGATTGATACCATTCACTCTTGCCATTTTTGCAACTTTCACTCAGCTTTCAATAAACTCACTCAAGGACAGCACTTCCCTCTCCACCCTCAATTTTCTTTTCAAATGAAGCTTGAAGATGTCAATGAGACTTCCTCTGCCAAAGAGGAAAGTATCTGTCTTTATGCTTTTCAGTATCATTCCCCATCCAACCCCTTTTTCCACAACCACCATGCAAAGGAAAACTGCGTTGCCTACCCGATTAAAGGAGGGCGGCGGGGAAATCATCGCTTTGGACTTGGCCGACAGACAAATCCGTCTCACACATGACAGCGGCTGTTCGACATAACCTCACAAGTCAGCTATGCCCGGACACTGAACGAGTGTGTGCAGAACGGTTTCGTCACTTTGTGCGCACCTTGGACAAGCCTGTCTGACAGCACATCTGTGCCTGTAGAGTTTATCTCAAACCAGTAGAGCATTGCCAAGCCAAGAGCATCTGGAAATTATCCATGGTAGTTCCCGACCAGAAAGTCCTCCGGAACAGACTGGCCAGTTAGTTTTTGTCGGGACCCAGAATCACCCAGAGGACGCCATCGCATTTACTGTCTAAAGCAGAACATCCACCAATCCCATTGCCCGACTGGTAGAGAGCTGTGAGTGCCTGACGACATTCCAGGTGCCAGGCGCCCAGTCTCCGTCTTTTCTTCACCCAGAACTGCAGCTCCATCAATTATACGAGCTGTACAAAGACGTGCCTCACAAACGGAGCCCCTACACACTCAATAATAGCGATGGTTTCAAATTTTCATACAAGTTCAACAACTTTGGGGGAGGGGATAAGTCGATTTAATCGACCCTAGTGTTTCTTTGGTACTTATTTTATCGACCTCGAAAGGATGAAAGGTAAATTCGACCTCGGCAGAATTTGAACTGAGAATGTACAGCATTTCGCCCGACTAGTAGAGGTCTGTAAGAGCCTGACGACATTCCACGTGCCAGGCGCGGTAACGATTCTGCCAGCTCGCCGCCAATAATAATAATAATAATAATAATAATAATAATAATAATAATAAATAAATAAATCATATTATGGAATAACAACAGAAAAAAGATGGAATAAACAGAAAAGGTCACAGAAAACGAGAAAGCAACCATACTCTCGGATATGCCAATACACATAGATAGAGAAATTAAGGCAAATAGACTAGATATAGTTTTCAAAGATCATGAAGGAAAAAAATGCCTTCTAATTGATGTTTCAATACCAGCAGATGACAACGTTTCTCTAAAAGAAATGGAAAAACTTTCAAAATACAAAGACCTGGAAATAG
>NC_068996.1:197202-209445 GCF_001194135.2 Octopus bimaculoides | reverse complement strand
CACGTTATAAAAATAAAACTACTGAACAATAATAATAATAATAATAATAATAATAATAATAAGAAGAAGAAGAAGAAGAAGAAGAAGAAGAAGAAGAAGAAGAAGAAGAAGAAGAAGAAGAAGAAGAAGAAGAAGAAGAAGAAGAAGAAGAAGAAGAAGCCATCTTCTTCGTCAACTACGTATTCTTGGTGGTGGGCTCGAGAGGATAAAGGCTTCAGGCACACCTCATACAAAAGGTTTTATTAGAAGCAACTGTCATTAAACATTCCGGCTGGATTCTCAGCGCAACCAGGTGAAATTATGGCTATTATCCAACCACCTCGTTCGTGGCCTACCCTAAGGTTTCCTGTCGATTGGGTTGGCTTCAAGAACCCATCACGTGATTCTTTCCTCCGACATTCTAATCACATGTCCGTTGTACCGGAACTGTGATCTCTCAATGCCGAGAAGTGGAGACTTGGCCTGAAGAGATTCCCAGATTTCCAAGCTACTCACCATATCCAAGCACGTTACTCCAAAGACCCTTCAGATTTAACAACAATAACGACAACAACATTTTCTTTATTAAGCACAAGGACTGACAAAATCCCAACTCAAGCAGAAGTCTATTGAATAAAGTATACTTGACTGGTACTTATTTTATTAATGACTCTGGAAAGATGAACAAGAAAGTAGACCCAGTGGAATTTGAACTGGAATGTAACTAAATACCAGAAGGCAATTTGTATGACTGTCTACCGTTTCTGCTTTCCACCGCCCTCTATAATAATATTAATAATGTTGGTTTCTTACATTGCCAGAAATAGAAAAAACATTTACAGTTCCGCAAGTTTGCTTAAACATTTTAAATGTTTCTTTAATACCGCACTAAATAAATACACAGCATTGTACTCGCAATGGGTGGTAGATCTAACACGCTGCTCGGTTTAATACCATCGCTTGGTCCTTGGGTGTCTTTAATGAAATTCACAATGTTGAAAACAATCGGACCAAACAGCCACCGACTTTAGGTTGCCTCCCTGCCCAGGTCCTTCTTACAGACAGGCCGAACATCAATCGCGTCAATCTCATTATTCTTAGACATAGAAAGGGTTGACATGAGTACTCTCCTCCTTCTTGACTAACTTATAAAAGAATAACAACACTTTACACATGTTGTAGAGTACTTTATACATTGCATGTCGACTTGAAGTGAAGTTACTAAGTCTACAGTAAAGTGGAATGGAAATAGAATCATACTTTCTCTCCAAGGTTGAGTGCAACCTGTACACACTTCAACAGGCCGCGCTTGACATTTGTACCATTTATGACTTCTTAAGAAACTATATGTAAATAGTTATGGAAGAATTTGTCAGATCATCGTCCTTTAATATTTACTCTTTTAAACATGAAACAAATCTGAATGGACAAATAAAAACCTCATTACATTGCAAGGAGTAATTGAAAACACAAATGCTAAATAACTCCAAAGCGATTGTATTTTTATCCCACAGACGCGCTGTCGAACGTCTGTGAGATACAAATCAAAATCGCATTAAAATTATTTATATTTATACAAGCATTCTGGCTATTCAACCACCACAACAACGGCTTCTGCTCTTCTAAATTAGCTAACTCCCTCACAATCAAATGGCATATCCGCCTCTTTTCTGATAAATCAAAACATGTCTATTGCTTTCTTTCACCAGTTGGCTAATACAAGAACCACTCCCATCTGCATCGTGTATAACTTTCTAAAAAATTTCAGATACTTGTTTTTATCGAAGGTATCTCTTTAGTTTAATGTTATTAAAATTTAAACACCCTCAAGAGGTAGTTTTTGTATATTAATTCCATGAATAATCTCATTTGATCGAAGCATTTTTCCCCCAACTTACTTTAATACAGATGCGAGACCTTACTGCATGTTGACTTTGAGAATATCAACAGTATCGATATCAACAGTCTCGGTGAAACTGCAAAAGCCCCACTGAAATAAATCGCTCATATTTTATACCACCACCACACAAGTGGATTTTAAAACATCAACGGACGGGACCAAATCGCCTTTTCTTATTTAAGCTACATAGAGAAAAGTTCGTAGTTTTGAAAAGTGGAATATGATCATGTCAGACTAGTCTACCACTGAGAATGTGAGAGAGGGAGGGAAAGAGAAAGATGAATTGTTCTCTCTCTTTCTCTCTCTTTCTAGATGACAGTTCAACCTAGAAACATCTCTCCACTATGTACATTTTTTACCAAAATTCATGAACTTCACTACATATTTTTTTGTTAATGTAGACTGTCCTCATTTTGTTTGGATTAGCTCTTTTTCGCTGTTCTCTCTCTCTCCCTCTCTCTCACCTAAAACATACGTACGAAAATATTGTTTGTCCGTTTTTTAAAATATAATCAAGACTCCAGTACCTGCCTAGATACCGAAAAGCCACAGAGGCTGCAACCACACGGATGACTGGAGAATCGAGACTACTCCCACCTATTCTCTACCTTCACTGTATTCTCACAAGTGAAGAAACTAAGGAATATGATGGTTTCTCATTGTCACACCCGTGCATTATATCCGGACGATTATATCCCCATGAAAGGCCCACCGTCCATTTATAACTCAATAAATCTTGACGAACGACTGGGATTACAGTGAGGGAGCGCTGTGTTAGAATACTAGCTTCACTCCCTCTTCCCTGACTTCGTGGACTTGTAGCATGTTGGGTGAAGAAGATGGGATGTATGCTAGGAATTTATTTTACGACCGAGTTCCAACCCGGGCCGCAGCAACAAAGTTCACCCACCAAAATTCTGGGTTCAACATCAATACCTCGAGATCCTAGATACAAAACGTCTGCATCAAGTTGTCGATGTAAGTGTGATGATATTTCCCTTTTCTTACCATCACCATGAAGTGAGTTCCATATGACTAATTGCGTTGCTTCCAGTAAAGGTTGATGCACACAGTGATCAGATAGTTGCAGCCGTCTTTGCCTGATCTCGCTAACTTTTGGCAGGTCTCCATAAAGGCATCCTTGTGTAGCATCTATTTATCCCGTATGATCATTTTTGTGAATGTCCATGTTTCACTGCCATTTAATAACACTGAGTTAATTGATTGATATATAAATTCATGAATTTGCAGATATATGAATGGATAACATAATAGGCTGATTGATAGAATATCAGAAATGCATAAAATTGTAGAGCAAGTTTTCTGCGTAACCATTTAACTACTGTTTAATCGTTTCTACTAGCGGAGGCACAACAAGCTGGTAGTGGATAGGTTTGGAGAGAAATAAGTAGACAGGTAGGTAGGATGGTAGGTAGGTAGGTATAAAGGTATGTCGGTACATGGAAATTTGATTCTTAATTAGAAAAGAAACACCCAACCAACTGACTATGAGTCGTAAGCAAAACCATAAATATATAGCATTATTCTTGAAAAACAATTAAATACTGAAATGTTGTCTACAGAAGTCATTTTATTCGCAAGATATATCAGTCTACCTTACAACGGCCACTTGGTACACCAAAAAATATAAATACATAAATATACATATTTGAATTCATATATATACATGTGTGTATGTGTACGCATGTTTTTGCGTATTGTGTGTGTATATGTATACATATCTATCTATCTATCTATCTATATTTATATGTAGTGGAGGCGCAATGATTCAGTGGTTAGGGCAGCGAACTCGCGTTCATAGGATCGCGGTTTCGATTCCCAAACCGGGCATTGTGAGTATTTATTGACCGAAAACACCTAAAACTCCTCGAGGCTCCGGCAGTGGGTGGTGGCGAACCCTGCTGTACTCTTTCACCACAACTTTCTCTCGCTCTTACTTCCTGTTTCTGTTGTGTCTGTAATTCAAAGGGTCAGCCTTGTCACACTCTGTGTCACGCTGAATAACCCCGAGAACTACGTTAAGGGTACACGTGTCTGTGGAGTGCTCAGCCACTTGCATGTTAATTTCACGAGCAGGCTGTTCCGTTGATCGGATCAACTGGAACCCTCGACGTCGTTACCGACGGAGTGCCACGATTTGTTTGCACACAAACACACAAATACATATACACACATATGATCCATAAATTTGTGTGTATATATGTACCTACGTACGTAGGAACGAACGCGCAAGCGGCCTTCATTTCACATCGGTCCGTTTAATGCCGTTTCTTCAGAACGTCAAAATGTCAATGTGAAAACAAATACAGAGAAATAAAATTCCGCAAAGTCTGCACCTCATAAATTGAAAATTCTTGTTTTCTTTTATATTACCTGTCTTTCTCTTATAATTTGTTGAATCTTTAATTCACTAACCACATTTTTTTTCACGTGCATCATTTAATATACACTCTTTATATGTCTTGTTTACATCAATAGATTAGTAAAAATTTTAACCTTTCATAAAATTTAAAATAAAGAACAACGAACAATTAAAGCCAGAATACGAATTTAACAGATACTAATAAATACCGCCCTGTATCAGGTTCTGTGTTACATTTCTTAAGTGTACTGAGCTCAATACATTTTTTTTCTTCGATTATTCCAGTGACATCTGCTGACCACGTTGAGGTGGCATTAGGACTAATAAATAGATAAAAATAGAGAGTGACAAGTTTACAATTCAAAATAAAGCTGTTGAGCATGAACCACTCAGGGTGTTTGCTGCATTCCAAACTAACAAGAATTTTTTATTGATTTTGTTTTAAGTAATTTCCCTTAATTCCGCAATTCTCATACCTTGCCAGTGACATTAAATACCCAAAAACTAGCCACACGCTTGAAACTCAGAGTACCAAAGAGTCTTATTCAAACTGTTTTGATCGCTCTCTCTCTCTTTCTCTCTCTCTCTCTCTCTCTCTCTCTCTCTCTCTCTCTCTCTCTCTCTCTCTCTCTCTCTTTCTCTCTCTATGGGGTAGATAAAATCCTGGCTACATATGTTTCATAGCGAGCGGAACTTCGGACGTGGTAAATATCCAAGCGAGGTGTATATCACAGGCTACTCGTCAAGTCAAGGGTACCTTGATTAAATGAAGTTTACTTTATCGTTAGCAAGCATATCTGGCAACCCTGACTGCCTACTGTCAAATAAGAAATAATTATTTGGGGCGTATCGTTCTTCGATAAGGGAAAAAATCCACAAACTTCTGCCCTTACTGTTCCTGAAAGTTTTTTGTTTTTTTACGGATTGCTTGAAGCTCATTTCCGATTATCATAAGTGCAAGAAAGAAATTTACTTAGGCGGTGCAAACCTATTTTTCAGGAAGTGTTCTCCCTGCCCACTCCCTCAAATTTTAGTGGGTGCGCTTGCACCTCGTGTACCTCATGTTCCTAAACCTATACCGATTACATCAAAATTTGTGATAAAAATAATTTCCGTGGGTAGGGTAAGAAGTTCTATAAAATTCACACATTTTGGCCAAATTAGAATTTACAATCTTCGAGAGAACATAAAATAATTTTTTTTTATTGGACTAGTGAAACTCAAAGGAGATAAAACTATAAGTAATAGCGCGTAAATATTTGTTCATAAAACTCTTTCGACAGAAAAAGTCGAGACGCATAAATATTTACAAATATACGCATGCATATATACAGTCACTTATGTTCGAAGCCTCGTTGCTATTCCCCCAGTATTTTCTGTTAAGTATCGGGTATCTCTCTAATATATATGTATATATAAAATTTCAAGTGAAATAAATTCATTGATCTACAAAATTAGAAATATTGCATTTCTAAATGTCTCAATGAGACTTATACAGTAGCAACACGATAAAGTGATGGCTTGTTGCCAACTTAATGTGGCAGTCCCAGGAAAGGGAAGAATGCTACTGTTATTTAGCCCCAGGAAACACCATTTCCAGTTGGCTATGTGGCACAAGCGTTCTGTGTCCTTTATATTTTCAAACAGGCGAGATAAGCACCTCCACCTAGCAAAGCCAGGATCCAGAGACTAGTTTTAGAGTCATTGCTCACAATCAGTCCGGAGTAGCTTGGCTTGCTAGCTGTCGTTGCTTATTCACCTTTGAAAACTTATGAAATTTCAAGTGAAATAAATTCACTCATCTACAAAATTAGAAATATCGCATTTCTAAATGTTTCAGAGAGACTTATACAGAGTAGATCAGTGAAACTAGTCTCTGGATGCTGGCTTTGCTGGGTGGAAATGCTTATCTCTCCTGTTTGAAAACATAAGGACACAGAACGCTTGTGTCACGTAACCAACTGGAAACGATGTTTCCTGGGGCTAAATAGCAGTAGCATTCTTCCCTTTCCTGGGACTTCCACATTAAGTTGGCAACAAACCATCACTTTATTGTACTGCTAGTGTATAAGTCTCTCTGAGACATTTAGAAATGCAATATTTCTAATAATGTATATATAGTTTCTTCGTTGCTGCTTTGTATCATGTAGGGTTGTTAGTAGGTGGCAAACTGGCGGAATCGTTACCATGCCGGAAAAATTACAGAGCGCCATTTCTTCCGAATTTATGTTCTGAGTTCAAATGCCACTGAGATTCACTTTGCCTTACATCGTTTCAGAGTTAATAAAATAAGTATCTCTTGAACACTGGGAGATCAATATAATCGATTTATCCTCTCTCCCCAAAGAGAGGGTAATCGATTATAATTTTTCAAGATTGGTGTTTAGGCAGTGTTACATATCCCAGTGCCCCCAAAATTACAGGTATTAACCCGAATTTGTAATTTGGATGGAGTAACTGTAGATTTCTCAATAGTTCAGTGTATGTACGTATGTATGTATGCATGCATGTATGTATGCATGCATGTATGTATGTATATGTGTATATGTATTAACCGAAGAGTACAATATTTTCCGTTGGTTTGTACATTTAAACACACACACACACATACAAATATTTATACAACTTGAACAGGCATACATTTCAGTACATAAACGTACGTTTACATATACATACACATATACACACACGCAGACACGTTTACACACTTACACACATACATACCTACATACATACATACATACATACATACATACATACATACATACATACATATATACATGCGTATATGCATGCATACGCTTGTACACATGCATACGTACATGCATACATGTACATATCCATCCATCCATACATATATACATAATACATATCCATCCATACATACATACATACATAATACATACATACATACATGCATACATACATAATACATACATACAACAGAAAACAGGCACATAAGGTCCCCAACTCCTCATCAGTTATCTGCCAACGGGTCAAACGCATTTTCGCGGTTTTAACGATAATATTGATTTCCCTTCTGGTGGCGATCGGCAAGATCTTCCGGGAAATGGGACCGAAACATTACAGAACGAGAAAGGACAAACAATAAATAAACAAGCAATACAGAAGTGGACATACAAAAATAAATAAATGTAATTCAAGACAACATCGTTAGTGGACGGACGAGAGATATATATGCATGTATTTATGTATGTATGTAACTATGTATCTTTCTATATATATGTGTGTGTGTGTGTGTGCATATATATGTATACACACACACACAAAGACACGCATACATATATACACACACATACGCAATTATATCTAAACACATATTTTGGCGGCATTGAACCAAATGATTTTGTGTTTTCTATTTCTATTTGTCTAAGAATTGATATTATTTATGTAACTAATGTTATCTTTAAACATGCTTCATTTTAATGCTTCAGTGTTTTTGTATGTGTGCATGTGTATACATGCATATTTGTTTGAGTCTGTGTGTGTGTATATATAGCATACAAATGTACACACACACATATATGTATATATATAATGCGTATGTGTGTTTGTGTTTATATAAGTATATACATATATATATATATGCATATATAAACATACATCCATAAATATATATACATACATACATGTGTGTGTGTGTCCACATGTGTGTGTAGTATATTTCGGGGTGAAAACCTTGTAACGAGCTCTAATGTCATTATTTGACTGCCACATGATATTCTACGGTGGTTCATATTCCAGGGTTGGATACACGTGTGGAAATGTGGAACTCTTATATACATTTGATCAAATAAAAGACAATATTACACAAAGATGGATAACAGGCTTTAATAGTGAATTACAATATTTGCTTCTGCACCACCCACCAGATTTAAGGTGCTAAGTTTATTTTTAAAAACTCTTATAGAACATTCTTTAGAATTATTAAATACTTCAATGCTGTTCAGCAACAGCTGTGTGTGGTTACATCTCCCTCTATTCAATTCCATACACCTCTGCATACCTCAGTACTTCCCCTCCAATACCAGCCCACATTCATTATTCCACTAACCATAACTATCTTGACCACTAACTCACCCCACCACTCTGTCCACCCCTCTATCTTTTCTAATACCTTTCTACATACCTTAGTAATCTCCCTCTGCCACTGAATTAGGCACTTCCCTCAAATAATTGCCATTCCTTATCTCACTATCTCATCTTCCAATGATTCTATAGCTATTATCCCTAAACTTTTACAAACCCAACACAAACAAATTAATAATATCTACCCTACCCTCCTATTCATCTTCCTACCCACCACCTCTACTGCTACTACCTCCCTGAGTACCCTCATTATTAACCCCTCACTCTTCTTGAACTATTGTTGTTTTCTTCTCATTATTCTGTCTTAATACCCCCTAGTATCCCCTTTAATACAGCTACCTCTCCACATTTAATCATTCCATCTTTGAACTTCTCTGCATTAAGATCTGAAATATCAGATCTTCTCTATCCTGATGATGGAGGCTCGTCTCATCCAATGTTATATGCATTCATACAGCTGCATATTGTGATGAACTAAATTTACCAACATTATTATGGATCGCTAAGCATCCAGAAACAGCTGTTAGACTTATAACACCCTTCTTCCACTCCTTTAAACTTCTGTCATTTGTACTCTGTGCAAGTTGGACTTAATATAAATATTTATATATTTATACTTAAAGATTTATCATCTGAAAGTTTCCACCTTTTGCTTTGTGTCATATTGCATGTATACATATATACATATTTTATATTTGATGTATTCAAAATATTTAATATATTTGATGTGTCATTTGTTTATCTGCATAAATGCCTCTCTCTCTATGTATATATATGTGTGTATGTATATATATATGTAGTTTAATATATATGTAAGTTTAACTTACCTCATAATATGATAAGGAATATTCCTTATCATGTTATGAGGTGAGTTAAACTTTTAGGTTTTAGGTTTTTTAAAGAATTTGACCTGAGGAGTGACTGTTTTTGGGAGTAAAATCATTTTTCTGTTCTCATGAACTTGGATATGGTTTTCTTATATGATTTTATATAGGCCTAATTCAGCCATGAAACACGTGTAGTCAATGTACAAGTACCTACCTTTATACATTATATTATTGTATTAATTTCTATTGTTCAATTTAAACTTTATTTGATTTTTAGATTAATATTTTTATGATGAACGTTTCTTTGTATGGTATTCGTTGTAATTTTAAAAGTATTTGCTCTTATATATTATAGGATTGTAATAACCTTACTGTTCAATATTATATATCATTAAAATTTTAGATTAGTATTTTGTATGGTATATGTCTCACAGCACGGTTTTGGACAGGTTCTTCATTGACTGAGCTGTGGAATGGTGGTTCGTCTCTAAATTAGTTATATACTTATACTACATATTACGAAATTTGGTCTAATATTATTAAACTGAATTTTACCTGTAAGGTTGGAAGAATAATTTATTCTCTATTCTTCTTCTTCTTCTTCTTCTTCTTCTTCTTCTTCTTCTTCTTCTTCTTCTTCTTCTTCTTCTTCTTCTTCTTCTTCTTCTTCTTCTTCTTCTTCTTCTTCTTCTTCTTCTTCTTCTTCTTCTTCTTCTTCTTCTTCTTCTTCTTCTTCTTCTTCTTCTTATTATTATTATTATTATTATTATTATTATTATTATTATTATTATTATTATATATCCTCTGCTCTGACATAATTCCATTTCCACAAGTAATTTTCAGTATCATGGAAGATGTTTTATGTAGACAACATTGCCCAAAATGCTTTAATCAATGGTTCATGTCCGTTGTAAATTCAGTAATGTCATAAAATTAAGCAAGGTGTTGACAGATTAAAGTATGATGGAAGGAACAGGTTTACTATTATAGATGGGGGGGGGGAGGGTTATGGCTACTTTGTATTTTACCTGATTGGATAGGAGGCTGGAATAGTGCCCAAAGGAGATGAAATACAGTAGTGATAAGGTTAGAGGGGTGGTTAATGCTAAGAATGTGAAATAGATATTGATATGAAGAGTCTTGGGAAAGGGGCTCTGGTTGTTTTGGAGGAGTAAATGTGGAAGAAGTAGCAAATGTAGACTTAATAGGGTCCTAATTGTGTGCATACAGTCTTTATGCTGATTATGCTTTGAGAGTTTTTTTGTCATATTAATGTAAGTTGGTGGACCTTCTCAAGGACTGAGTGTTGATAATCATCTTAGTCAATGACCTGAGGTTAGCCATTACCATCTTATCCCACATTTTCCTGGAGTTTCCTTTCTTTACACAGCTATCCTTATCGATATGCATCACACTCTCTCCTGCACTCGACATCTAATTACTTTTATAAACAAATTTTCTCTCAACATATTTGTGTTCTGTTCACCATGCATCTGACACTGTGCATCAACTGGAGCCTGCTTGCTTTATGTCTTTTAGTCATCACTGATCTTCTGTATTCAGGACATCAGTCTCACTACAATGTATCATTGCGATTATGCACAAGCACCATGCAGTCTGTTTCTCAGTCTGAAAGAGAAACATTTTGTTGCCAATAGAGGTAATATAAACTTACTTCAACTATTTCTTATTCTTCACCATTGCTAAGTAGGTCACCTAGATAACAGAAATTATGCCTTGAACTTCTAGGGATCCTCCTGTGTATATGAAAACATCTATTTCCCATGTGCTTTTAGATTTTATTGCTCCTGCTCATCTACCACATATAAAATCTGCTTTTTCTGTTATCATGCCAAAAATACCACTACAACATTTTTGTGTTCATGGTCTGCATTGGGTACACTGTATGTATGTTTGTATGTATGAATACTATGGGCTTCTTTCAGTTTTTGTCTAATAAATCCATATAAATCCATCCAGTTTTCGGTTGGCCTGACACTTGCTCAAGTTGCCACACAGTGGAACTGAACCCAGAACAATACTCTTGGTAAGTAAGCCTCTTAATCACACATACATCTGTGTATACATGCACACACATGCAGATACACACGTGTCCACAAACACACGCGTGTCCACAAAGACACACACACATACAGAAAGACACACACACATACAGAAAGACACACACACATACAGAAAGACACACACACATACAGAAAGACACACACACATACAGAAAGACACACACACATACAGAAAGACACACACACATACAGAAAGACACACACACATACAGAAAGACACACACACATACAGAAAGACACACACACATACAGAAAGACACACACACATACATGTACACATACAAACAGACTGGCATACACAGTCACTCACACACATGCACACACATACAACATTCACACACACACATACACAAACAGACCAACATATGCACTCTCACTTACACACATACATACACAAACACACACGCACACATACAACAACTTTCACACACACACACACATACGCACACATACAACAACTTTCACACACACACACACATGCTGATGGATGGAAAGATGAATGGATTGGTAGATAGACAGAAAGAGACAGGCAGATAGACAGACAGTAAGTATACTCTGTAAATTGGTTGGAAGAACATAACATAAGGATGAGATTGTACTTTTGTTGTGTCAAGGTGTCAACAAATACTCCTGAGTTGGTGCCTCAATAAAATGCACTCAATGCATTCTGTAGAATGGGGGTGGGGGTGAACAAGCGGAATCAATACAGAGTTGGGTGGATGCTTTAGTTTTGTTCAAGAATGAATAATCCTGTGGGTTTCTGGGGAATGTATTTGCTACAGAACCCATGAAACTGGTCTTTTTAGACTATGGCTCAGAAAGGACTTTTGATACTTTGACATTCTTTACACATATATACATATATGCATACATGTTTGCAAACATATACATGAACACACATATATAAAGATATGTATGCATATATATATACATGGATATATATATATATATATATATATA
>NC_068996.1:191322-195078 GCF_001194135.2 Octopus bimaculoides | reverse complement strand
ATATATATATATATATATATATATATATACATATACATATATATATATATATATACATATACATATATATATATACATATATATATACACATATATATATAAGTGTTTGTATATGAATGTATATGTACATATATGTGCATGTGAATATATATATATATATATACACATATATACATGCATACATATAAACACACATACATATATGTGTGTGCGTGTGTGTATGTATATGTTTGTATATATATATATATATGTGTGTATGCGTGTACAACCTCACTCACAAGCCTAAAACTTATTCTAAAACCCTGAAAACCTGCTTCAAAGAGACTATGATCTCTTCAGAATCAAGAAATAGTTTTGCCCTAAGCGAACTATATTCATTAGAAAAATAGTTTTCTTCATAATAACATTGACTAAAATAATACTATTCGCCACATGCAAGCTACACATGCGTGGAGCTTTCTACATATGTCTGTCTTTTGTTTATTTTCTCTTCTTTGACTGTCAGGAATTGAGAGGAATTAATACATATATTCACACACACACACATGTATTCATATCTATTTATATATACATAATATATATATATATATATATATATATATATATATATATATATATATATACACAGGCATGCACACACATATGCTCACTCACTATATATATCCATACACACATTCTTTTACATATACATATATATATTAAAAGTGTGTGTTTTCATGTTCAAAGTTGCCAGAAATATTAACTAAAATATATTTTGCTTCACCAAATGTAGAACGTAAATAAATACTAAAACTGAGACAAGTATGATTTCAAAGTTTCTCTGGATTGGCTTGCTAATCCTGTGAAACTTTGAAGACATGCAAACACACACACATGTTCCTATACTAAATATACACACCCATAAAAGATGCTTTACATGATCATCTGATCAGCTAGATATAGCAGCCAAATTACCTATGAACCACAACCTGCTATCTTAGAATTAAAAATTAGAGGCACCGCAATTTCTTTAGTCTGTGATTATCAAAATTATGGAATGGACCCAGCTGAAATGTTTGTAGTCATAGGTCTGCTCAAACAGATCTAAATAACAATAACAAATATAGTAACTAAATCTTCCTCATATTACTCCTTATCCATTTCTATTTTCCCATCTTTCTTTTTCAAGGTGGAAAATAGGGGTTTCGTTAGATGTTGGTTTTTAGATACACAGTTTCAAAACAGTTAGGATGGTCACAGTTGGAATTATTTACCTTAGAGCTCTGCAAGGGAAGAACTAACAAAAATCAGAAAAGGGCAAGCAATGCCATAGTTCTAGTGACTTCTGATGTATGCTCAAGAACAGATATTTTAGGAAAGGGATGATTTGATGAAGTTAATGTTAATACTTAATGCATACTTATCATATTGACACTTGAATGATAAAATACTAAAACGACCTCTGAGGGAGTTGAATTTGGAACATTAGTAAATTTAATATTGTAAGCCAATCTGACCTGCACACTTCATTTCCTAAGCGAAATTCTATTCAGCAATAAATAAGTTAATTCTTTTCAGATGCACTCAAAAGACCCATGTTGAAGTCGAAACAAATTCATCATAATTCTTTTATCTCTTTGTTTACTGTCCATCACTGAAGAATTTTGAAGAAAGTAAGAAATGGTCTAAAAATTAATTAATGGCTAATTATGTACAATAATCTCTTTCTTTTAAAACACCAATTTTCCATAATTAATTCTACAATATGACATCTTCATTCGAAAAGCTATTTGGCATTACTCACACCATTACTGTTGGCAAAATGCATCATTTATAACATTCTGTTTCCACTTCTCTGCAAAATAGGATTTCTATGTCTAGACACAGATAAACCAAATATTAAGTCTGCATAATTTTAAATTATTATTTATTTCCAAGAACTTCTGGGTCAAACTTTCAGAAGGCTGGTCCAAATCCATATGTTTTAGATTACACACATCCACAACATGTAAGCATGCAACACACACACACGCACACACACACACACACACACACACACACATTATTGAAGCACAAGCATGGTTAAGAAGTTTGTTTTTTAGCCAGGTAAACTAGAGATTTAATTCTACTGTGTTGCACATTTGGAAAATATCTCCTCTACAGCCAGACCCTTTTTTCAATCCCTTTCTATTCATATTTTAATCCTAATCATCACCTGGCACAAAGTCACTTCCCGCAATACTACTCCCCACCTCAGCTAAGAGGTCTTATGTTGCAGGTTATTCACTGGTGCTGGGGCTATGTAAAAAAATACATCCATTATGTTCTTTAAAGTGATTAGCACTAGGAAAGGCATATAGCTGTAGAAACCATTCCAAAGAAGACAGGACAGCTTGACACAGACATCTGGCTTGCCAGGACCCATTTAACCATCCAAATCATACTAGAAAGAGGATGTTAATTGATGATAATGTATGTATGTATGTATGTATGTATGCATGTATGTATGTATGTATGTATGTATGTATGTATGCATGTATGTATGTATGCATGTATGTATGTATGCATGTATGTATGAATGCATGAGTGCATGCATGTATGTATGTATGTATGCATGTATGTGTGTGTGTATGTAATCATGTGAGTGAATCTGTCTACAGTTGCATTAATACTTATATGTATATAAACTAAAATGTAGTCCTTGTTTATGTATCATTTTCTACTCCATTTGTTGGGGGTGTGACAAATAATGAATAATAAAACATATACCAAACTGAAATAAGTTCTGGTGTCAATTTAATCAACTAAGAAGGTGTGGTTGTCAGGAGGTTGTATATGGAACCCTTCTGTGGGTGAAGGTTAACTTAGTCCTTTCTGCTCCACTCAAGTGAGACACACATTTTAAGGAACAAAATTTTTGTGAGCCTAAGATACCTGCTGATGATACTGAAGTTTTACTGACATTCCAATGGCTTTAGTCACTGAAGCTTGCAATATTTCTGAATAGTTCCTATAGTTTTTTCATGGGGTAAGGCTGATGTTTATTTCACTAGTAAATTTCAAATAGCCAAGCTATATCACTTCAAATTAAAATTTCATTGTGTCTAAGTATACATGAGGGAATAGTATTACCTACAAGAAATTGTAGCCAAATCTCCCTTAAATTTCACAGTTTAAATTTTAAAAAAGCAATGGAAATATTAGATAATGCAAGCCAAGGCATCTGGTTAGCATCTGGTTAACTTTCAATCACTAGAAGACACCAAAATGGTCTGTTGTAAGGATGATTCCAGAACTTGATGCAATTGAGAAGCAAACTTCTAACTGGCTTGGCCATCTACATGGATTCATAAGTGCTACATCAATGATTATTTTCGTGAGTGGTTTCATGTACAATATGTTGGCTAATGGAGTCCACACTAAGCAAGTACCTAAATTATAAAATGTGCTTGATTTTTTTTTTCATCTGGTTACCCCAAGTTAAGTAAAATATCTAAAATGTGAATGAATCATATAATGAATCAGGTCAATGAAAATAGATTCATCATATAGACAGGCAATTAACAAAATACAGATATTTAGTGAAGAATCCAATGAAGTGTCAAACTGTTGACTTATTGAAGTCAGAAGTTCAAACCTACCGTAAATGTTTTGGCTTATTTCTGACATTTAAGGCTTCATTTTCTTAATTTATATAGTTGTGGTTCAATAGATAACAACTATATGTATACACACACACTCACACATGCACACGTGTGTGTGTATATATATATATAT
>NC_068996.1:187419-191183 GCF_001194135.2 Octopus bimaculoides | reverse complement strand
TATATATAATATATATAATCTGGGAATGTTTATAGACAATAGACTAGAGTCTTGCGACAAAGAAATTTGCTTTTCATCTCCATGATATTAGAGAAAACAATTTGAGCAATAATTTAAGAGAGGGTAGCTGTTTGGAAACATTTATAATAAGACATTGATATTAAATAGAAGATTACCAGACGACATGGGAAGAAAACTAAAATTGGGAGAGACTTTTGCCACCTGAATTAGTTTTTACATATTTTCTACAGATGAATGAGAAAAATAGAAAATACAAATCTCTAAAAATGTTTCTCACCAGTTTACCATTTTACTGAAAACAAAGCAATTACAAAAGGACCCTTGGATTCACTGAAATATCTAAAAGGTCATCTCTTTTACACATCAGCATCTTAAAAAGCATTTAGATCTACTCAGATATCTATTTGACCTATTTAGCTATCTAAATTCAACATTTTCATTTTTTTTTTAAATTTATTTATTTATTTCATAAATTCCAAAGCATGGGATTTTCTCTCAGAAGTCTGATGGTAAAATTGCTAACTCCATTGTGTAAATCTAAGTTGTTTGAGCAGACTAGAGAAAAATGGTATTTCAGAACTTTAAATGGCGATTCACACAGAAATTGAGTAGGAATCTCATGAAGACTAAAATAAATAAATAAATAAGAAATCAAGTAGATAAATGCAATAGAATAAGTTTTTTCATGTGATACAGAGACAATGGTAAAAGAATACGGGGTCAGGGAATATAATTCTCCAGAAATAGTCTCGAGAGTGGAAAAAGTACAACATGTCCAGACTTTTAAACTGCTTCCCATACAATTAACCACTTCATGTCAGAGTATGGCAGTGTGGTCTTCAGTTTGGCAGTGGAGTGGTACACTGGAAATAAAAATTCTGTGAATTACACCAAGTTATTAGGTTGATGACCTTTGAAATGATATTTTCTTATTTTGACACAAGGCCAGCATTTTTCAGGAATGGAGAAGTTGATTACATTGACTCCAGTACTCAACTGGTACTTATTTTATAAAGCCCTGAAAGGTAGAAAGGCAAAGTCAACCACATCATAATTTGAGCATAAAGTGGGATGAAATTGTTAAGCATTTTGCTTGGTGCACTAACAATTCTGCCTTATGAAATAATGAGGAAAAGTTTACATGGCTGGTACTCCACGAGTTAGATATGTCAGCCAAATTTCTCTTACTGTCTTAAAGAAGCAAATCTTTAGTAGAAATATAGTCTGAAGTATACCTTTACTGAAAAGAAACATATGAGAGATTCGTAGATTGAAGGTCTTTTATCATAGGTTTGCTTGGTCAGGGTCAACTTAAGAATAAACAAACCCACGACAACAATAATAACAAGTTATCTTCATGCAGTAGGTTTGTTGATTAGAGATGATGAGGTGGTGGAGGACACAGTAATAATAACAACAATTGCATACCTGTAAGCATGAACTGTTGGCTTTGCCAAGAATCAAATTCCAAAGAATGAGATGTTGAGCAAAGACTGTGAGTATCTTTTAAATTTAGCTATTGAAAATAAGCCTCAGAATTGTTAATGCATGAATTTTTAATATTTTACTGAAATATGAGATGAAGTAATTACCTTAAGTTCTGAGGTATTAATAACTTTTGGTAAAAGAGTAGCTGTGTGTTTAAGAACTTCCCATGCAGCACCTTCTGCTTTAGTCCTGGGCCAATCAATGCTTTATGATATATATTTATATAGACATGTATGTATGTGCATGTATACACTGTGAGTATGAAAGTGAGTGGGTGGGTGCATCATTGGAGTTGTGTTTTCTACCCATCACCATGTGACAACTAATGTTGAGTAAAATTGCATATATGAAGCATCAGATGTTGTGTGCAAGAGAGAAGACAGCTCTGGTATGGTCATGTGATGCATATAGATGAGGACAGCTGAGTGAAGAAGTGCTGATCTCTAATTGTGGAGGGAACTTGTGGAAGGGGTAGACCTAGGATGGGGTGGTAAAATATGATCTTCAGTTGTTGAGCCTTATGAAGGTAACAAGTGACCAAAACTTCTGGCAATTTTTTGTACTTGAGAAGACATGTCAAGCTGAGTGAAATCGTGGTTGTGGCCAGTGACATGTAGAAACCATCCAGTCCACACTCTGTAAAGTGGCTGGCATTATGAAGGGCAACCAGCCATAGAAACCAGGTCAAAACAGAAGACAAAAACTTGGTGCAGCTCTCTGGGTTGCCAGTCCCAGTCAAACTATCTGACCCATGCCTGCATGGAAAACAGATGTTAAATAATGATGATGATGATGATGATGTTTGTCAGCACTCTGGCAAAAAGGAACCATCAGAATAAAAACCAAACTTAAAATAAATATTCAGATAGATTTGATCAACTGAACTTTGAAGACTGTGCCCCAGTATTACTACAGACCAGTTTCTGAAACAAATAAAAGAATGAAACAATAACAATTATTATTAGAAAATAAAATCATCATATTTATTTATTCCTCTTTTCCTCTAATTCAACTTTTTCTCTTTTCTTGTATCTTCTTTTCTATTTCTCAGTTCATCTACATTTGTAATTATTCATGACTCTATTTTCTATGTCACTGTATATAATATAAGTGAGCAAATCTTTCTTCTTATTTTTTACTTGCTGCGGTCATTAGGCTGCAGCCATGCTGGGGCACCACCTTAAAGAATTGTTCCAAGTACTATTTGTTTAAGGTTAATACTTATTGTATCAGTCTGTTTCGCTGAACCACTAAGTTACAAGGACATAAACACACCAATGCTGGTCGTCAAGCAGTGGTGGTGAACAAAGATACATGCACAAACATACACACACATATAAATGAGCTACTTTCAGTTTCCATTTAACAAATCCACTCACAAGGCTTTTGGTCGGTTGAGGCTGTAGTAGAAGACACTTGCCCAAGATGCCAAGCAGGGGAACTGAACCCGGAACCATGTTGTTAAGAAGCAAGCTCCCATGCCTGCACCTATATGTATGCTTGTGTGTGTGATTTCCAAGATGTTCTTTAAAATTGCTCTTGGGACAAATATATAACTGCTTATATTGCATTACCATCCTAAAATCCTTATGTCATGTGTTAAAGACATTCATTTTACATTCCATGAAATGTTTTTTTTTAATTTCTTTTTATTTGGTTTGTTTTTTAAATTCTCTGTGAAAGGAAGTTTCCTTGACTAAAATATTTGGTATTTTATATTCCAGCCTATATACAATTGTGACATTATTTACTGGTTTACAATGGGCCAAAGAGAAGATCCCTATATATCCAACAGTGAGAGTGATATGACTCTGTTTAATTAATGCAGAAGCAAACACTGCTGGAGACTTCGTTTGAGTAGCATCAATTAATTTCATCTCCTCACCAATATTTACATCTTTAATGATACACACACATGCACACATACATGCTCATGTGCACACACACACACACACTTACACTCATATATATCATATATATATATCATCATCATCATCATCATCGTTTAACGTCCGCTTTCCATGCTAGCATGGGTTGGACGATTTGACTGAGGACTGGTGAAACCGGATGGCAACACCAGGCTCCAGTCTGATTTGGCAGAGTTTCTACAGCTGGATGCCCTTCCTAACGCCAACCACTCAGAGAGTGTAGTGGGTGCTTTTACGTGTCACCCGCACGAAAACGGCCACGCTCGAAATGGTGTCTTTTATGTGCCACCCGCACAAGCCAGTCCAGGGGCACTGGCAACGATCTCA
>NC_068996.1:180347-180833 GCF_001194135.2 Octopus bimaculoides | reverse complement strand
AACTGGACGCCATTGCATAGTGCCAAGGACTCCAAATTTGCCATCAAGATGTAGGACAAGATACTGCAATAGCCTGGGCTTCAAAGGTCCACAGCTCTTCAATATACTCCCGAAGGACCTGAGAGACCTGCATGCGGTGGATGTAGGTGTCTTCAAGACAAGGCTGGACCTCTTCCTGTCAGGTGTCCCACATGAACCAACTTCACGGCAGGAGGCGCAGATGAGAGCAGCTGCATCAAACTCTCTCATGCACCAAATGTCAATTCCTGAAGTAAAATTCATGAAGTAAAATTGTGTAGCAACACCAAATGGCGGTGCCCAGCATGGCCACAGCTCATGAGCTGAAACTAGATAAAAGGAAAAATGAAAAATGGATTATATATCATCATCATCATCATCATCATCGTTTAACGTCCGCTTTCCATGCTAGCATGGGTTGGACGATTTGACTGAGGACTGGTGAAACCAGATGGCTACACCAGGCTC
>NC_068996.1:175514-180337 GCF_001194135.2 Octopus bimaculoides | reverse complement strand
GATTTGACTGAGGACTGGTGAAACCAGATGGCTACACCAGGCTCCAATCTGATTTGGCAGAGTTTCTACAGCTGGATGCCCTTTCTAACGCCAACCACTCCGGGAGTGTAGTAAATATATACTCTTTTATTTGTTTCCGTCATTTGAAAGTGGACACTCTGGAGCACCACCTTTTGTTGAGAAAATTTGACCCCAGGTTTTATTCTTTGTAAGTCTAGTACTTATTCTATTGGTCTCTTCTGCCGAACTGCTAAATTATTGGGATGTAAACAAACCAACATTGGTTGTCAAGCGATTACGGAGGGTCAAACACGCACGCACAAACATATACATGCATATATACATATGCAGGCACAGGAATGGCTGCGTGGTAAGTAGCTTGCTTACTCACCACATGCTTCCGGGTTCAGTCCCACCAAATGGTACCTTGAGCAAGTATCTTCTACTGTAGCCTCAGGTCAACTAAAGCCTTGTGAGTAGATTTGGTAAATGGAAACTAAAAGAAGCACATTGTATATATATATGTATATATATATATATATATATATATATATATATATATATATATATATATATATATATATATATATAAAAATATGTGACACTTATTCGGTATCCATGATAAAACTCCGAGTTTCGGATGCCGGGGTGGAGAAAATCGGAGTTTTATCATGGCTACCGAGTAATTGTCACATATTATTTACAGATAAATTCCTCGATTTACATAATATCGAGGTCTCTTTCTTTCTTTTGTTGTCCTTTCAATCAATATATATATATATATGTATACACATACATGTATGTATTTATTATTTGTGTCTTTGTTTGTCCCTCCACCATTGCTTGACAACCGATGTTGGTGAGTTTACGTCCCCGTAACTAAGGGGTTCAACAAAAGATATTGACAGAATAACTACTAGGCTCACAGAAAATAAGCCCTGAGGTTGATTTCTTTGACTAAAGGCACTGCTCCATCATGGCCACAGTCAGACTGAAACAAATAAAAAGAAAAGAATATATATGTAAGACGGGCTTCTTTCAGCGCTCATCTAGCAAATCCACTCACAAGGCTTTGGTCGGACTAAGGTGCCTCATAGAGGAACTGAACCTAGAACTATGTGGTTGGGAAGCTTCTTACCTCACAGCCACACCTGTGTCTATGATATATATATATATAAATCATATCATATACATATATATACACACACACATCTAAATTACTCAAAAATGAAAATAACATTGACATCTCATTTTAACAGATTTATTTACCAAAATTACATAAAAATATCTTGAAATACTAAAGAGTAAATTTATTCAATAAAATTGCCATTGGCCCCAACCGTGACCTCCAAACAACTTCAGAATCTCCAGTAACTCTTCTGGACAGTCTCCTTGATGAAGTTGGTGAATTCTGCCATAATTCTTGCCTTCAGTCCATCTTTGGTGTTGCAAAGAGTTTTGTTGGTCTCTCATTCAAATGTGCCCCACACCTAATAATCAATAATAATGCAGTTTGGGGAGTTAGGTGGCCGGATGTTAGGGGTGACGTGGTCGTAGAAATTGTCTGACAGCCATGACTGGATTTTCATGCTTTTGTGGTATGATACAGAGTCCTGTGGTATGATACAGATGTAGGCCTCAATATTGAGTCTGAGACCATGTAGGAAGACGAATGGTGGCATAGTGTTGCCATCACTAGTGTTCACTCGAAACACCATGATGTTGACTGGATGTTTGATTCTTATCACTTTTGGTACATGTCTTCAGATTGCACTGTCCTCAGATTGACACCCAAACACTCTGAATGTTCATACTGGAGCTTTTGGCCTGAATACAAAGCAGTACAGTATGTTGTTCAAAATTTCTGGCAGAGTAAATTGCATCATGGTGTTTTGTATCTCACAGATGGTGCCCAACTGACCCTACTATACTGTGTAGTTGACAAAATCAAAAGCAAACATTGCACATATACGAAATAAAAAATATAAAATGGTGACAATCTACCCATCGCACCCTGTATATATCAAGTTGCTGGATCAGGTAATGAAAGTCATGGAGAGGGCCATGATGCAACTAATGAGGGAGAGAGTCAGTTTAGACGAGATGCAGTTTGGGTTTGTGCCAGGGAAAAGCACCACCGATGCTATATTTCTGGTAAGACAGCTTCAGGAGAAATACCAGAGATAAACCTCTGTACCTAGCTTTCGTTGACATGGATAAAGCCTTTGACAGGGTGCTCCGATCCCTTATCTGGTGGTCAGTGCGGAAACTAGGGATAGATGAGTGGTTAGTATAGTGAAGAATTTTGGGTAGAGGTAGGGGTCCACCAAGGATCAGTCCTCATCCCCCTCCTATTTATCGTAGTCCTCCAGGCAATAACAGAGGAATTCAAGACAGGATACCCCTGGGAGCTTCTCTATGCTGACGACCTTGTTCTAATAGCAGAGTTACTACCAGAACTAGAGAAGTTTCAGGTAAGGAAGTAAGGTCTAGAATTGAAGTCTTAATAAGTAGGAAGGCAGACAAATCACAAATCCCTTCAGGTAGATGGCCCTGCTCAATCTGTTGAAAAGGCGTAGGTAGAAACTCTATAAGATGCACCTAGTGCAAGCTATGGACACATAAGAGGTGCAGCAATATCAAAGGAAGGCTAACTAGGAAGTTAGTTTTTGTATGTAGCAGATGTTCAGGAGCTATAAACACTGTGAATGTGCAGAAAACAACTTCTGCCACATTCCAGGGAGAAAAACTAGAAGTGGTTGATAGCTTCCTTTAGGCAACCAAGTCAGTAGTGGGGGGAGGGTGCACCGAAAGTGTAGCTGCTAGAAAAAGAATAGCCTGGACAAAGTTTTGGGAGCTTCTACCTCTGCTGGTGACAAAGCGCCTCTCACTCAGAGTAAAAGGTAGACTGTATGACGCATGTGTACGAACAGCCATACTACATGGCAGTGAAACATGGGCCGTGACTGCTGAGGACATGCGTAAGCTCACAAGAAATGAAGCCAGTATGCTCCGTTGGATGTGTAATGTCTGTATGCATACATGACAAAGTGTAAGTGCACTGAGAGAAAAGTTGGACATATGAAGCATCAGATGTGGTGTGCAAGAGAGATGACTTTGCTAGTATGGTCATGTGTTGCATATGGATGAGGACTGCAGTAGAGAGAATCTATAGAAGACCTAGGATGAGGTGGTGAAGCACAACCTTCCAATGTTGGGCCTCACAGAAGTGATGATGAATGACCGAATTCTTTGGAGATATATTTTGTTTGAGAAGACCTGGCAAGCCAAGTGAGACCATAACCGTGGCCTATGCCAGTGCAGCATTACCGGCCCATTTAAGAGTACCTTTCAATCATTGGGCAATAAACTGTGATTGCGAAGACCTGTTGAGTCAAGTGAAGTTATTGTTTTGGCCAATGCCAGTACCGTCTGACAAGCACCCATGCTGGTGGTACGTAAACAGCACCATTCAAGCATGGTTGATGCCAGTACCGCTTGACTGATCCCATGCCAGTGGCATGTAAAAAGCACCATTCAAGTGTGGTCATTGCCAGTGCTGCCTGACTGGCTCCCATGCCATTGGCACATAAAAAGCAACATTTGAGCGTGGTTGTTGTTTGTGTTGCCTGACTGACTCCCATGCCGGTGGCATGTAAATAGCACTATTCAAGCATGGTCGATACTAGTACCACCTGACTGGGTGCTCGTACCGGTGGTATGTAAAAAACACCTACTACATTCTTGGAGTGGTTGGTGTTAGGAAGAGCATCCAGCTGTAGAAACTTTGCCAGATCAGATTGGAGCTTGGTGCAGCCTTCTGGTTTGCTAATGCTCAGTCAAACTGTCCAACCCACACCAGTATAGAAAGCAGATGTTAAATGATGACAACGACAACAACGATGATACAGGGTGTTTCAAAAAATTTGATATCATTTGAGATGTAAATATCACAGAAACTACGTAGTCAAAGCAAATGAAACTAAACAGGCTTAATGTTGAGAAATTGAAAGGTATGCAGATTCCATAAATAATTTCACATCACTGATCACATTTCCCTCAAAGAAAAACAGGCCATGAAGATGTTTCTTGGAGATGGTGCAGAACTCATTTACTTTTGGTGAGTCCCTCTCTTCAAGTTTCTCTTGCATATCAACACAGAATTGTTTACACTTTCACGTGTCATCTGCCATTATGGCCTGAATGAGTTGCAGCTTGTAGGGTTTCATTAGCAAGCGTTTGCTAAGGATGTGCCAAACTGTCGTTGGAGGACAAGTTTCCAGACTTGTTCTTGTTAATTTCTTGGGCTTCACAAGAGTGTTTAGTGAACCCACTCAAACGTCTCTTCTGATGTTGGTGGTGGTCTAGATCCGTTTACCCTGCATAGACAGCCTTTCTCTGAATTTTTTGTGCCATGTCTAAATCTGCATTGCCGTTAGTGACTTTTTAGAGAACTCTCTCACAAATGCACACTGTACAGGCTTGTTTGACTGTGTTTGAGCACACTCCAACACACAAAACATATTTTCACTTCCAGTGAATACCATTTCTATACCTGAAAAGATAAACATATCAAACATTAAGTTCTATATCTAAGAGACGAGGAATTATGTACATTATTTACATTTGACAAATATCTATCACAAGTAAATAATGTAAATAATATCAAACATTAAGCATAAGATTTTGACCTGTTTCTACACATGCTGTTAAAATTTGAAGTCATTTAAACAAGAACTGGCAAAGTTATTAGATTGTGAAATATCAAATTTTTTGAAACACCCTGTATATCATATCATATATATATGTATATATATATATAT
>NC_068996.1:172626-175442 GCF_001194135.2 Octopus bimaculoides | reverse complement strand
GTATGTATATATATATATATATATATATATATGTATATATATGTATATGTATATGTATATATATACAAAATGTGTAAGATATTTGAGGACAGATTATGTTTATAAAAAAACCCCAGATATATGATAACATAATTTCATTTATCAAAAAATGTTATGAGGATAAAAAAAACCTTCTTTTCTATAATGTTATTCAATAAAGCCACCTTCAGCTTCAACAACTGTGTCTGTATGAGATCTAAATCATCTACATGCTCGAATCAAGTGGTCTTGGTTCATTTCGGACATTACTCTGATTATGGCAGCTTTTAAAGAACCTTTGGTGTTATGGGTGTGTTCATTGACCTTTCTCTCAACAACGCCCTGCATGTGATAGTCCAATGGATTGAGATCTGGGGAATTAGGAGGCCAAATGTTAGGGGTTACGTGATCATGAAAATCTTCAGTTATCCAGAGTCTTACTGAAACACACATGGCCTTCCATTGCATACACTGTCTATCCAGGACTTAACAATTATTTCCAGGGCCTCAATGTAGGTGGTAGAGTTAACTTAAGGGCTTTGTGGAAAGAAGTAAGGAGGCATCACATATCTTTCATTGCTGGCAACCCCTAAAACCATGACAGTTGCAGGAAAATTTGTATGCATAACACTTGGAACTTCAGAAGGGTCTGCACATAACAATCTGTCATTTCTTCTGTTAACTTTTTTGATCTTGGTTGAAGTTTTTCTTGCTTGAGAAAAACCAAATCAAATCTTCTTCTGCTGGATTTTTCAGTTTGTTTAAGAGCCTTTTAGATCTGATGTATTGATTTTGTTTTGCTTTTTCTGACAAATTGACCTTTCCTCATCATATAAGACTTATATCTGATGTCTTCATCGACATTTCTGATTGTTCCTTCTGACACATGGAGATCTTTTGCAATTGACCTCATGGACTTTCTGGGATTGTAATCAATGGTCTGCTGAACTTGTTGGATAAATTCAGGTGTTCTCATGATTTCAGAACATTTAGAATCCTTTTTATGCCTTGATACTGGTGATATGTATCCTTCTTCAGTCTCTAGCTCCTTACAAACTTTGTAGACTAAAGATATGGTAACTTTAAAAAATTGAAATATTTTAAAATTGCTATGCTCGGCCTTTATAACCAAAAAAAAAACAGCATGCCTCTTCATTTCTTGAGTAAGCTGAGGGTCTGCCATTATTATTTTCTGAAATAAAGATTACAGTGTTAGCAAAAAATGCAATGACCCCAAAATGGTATGTCCTCAAATACTTTACGCACCCAGTATATATCATATATATACATATATATAAAATTTAAATAAATATCACTAACGTTATTAATAATAATGTTAATAATAGAGTGGCTAGCAAGTTTAGACATCTATAGGTAAAATATATTATACAGAAGTGTATTAAAATACCACTTACTATGAACAGAGCTATCACTCTAAACCACAAATGGTGTAATGTGATGAATATTTCAGAAATTGCTGATTATGTGTTGGATTCAGCTGATGATCTTAAATATGTTGTTCATACATAAAGTGAAATCTACAGATCCTGGAATATACACATTCTTGCTTATGTATTTCATGCAAGGTAAGCCTGTCTCTGTTATGTTCATCACATCAACCATGTGTATTTTTATAATGAGTGAATTGTTGTTTAGAGCAATAGATCTGTACATAGCAAGTGGTATTTCAACACACTTCTGTATCTTATTTATCTATATATATATATATCATCTCATATATACATATACATCATAATGTATCATCATTCCTCTTTTTTTTTGCCTCCTTTGTACAACCACACCTTGAATACTGCTGCTCACTGTGGTCTCCCTATACAAAAAAAAAAATTATTCAAAAATTGAATCACCCAAGAGGGCATTCCCTAAAGGAATTAAGGGCTTGACTGATCTCAATTATTGGGACCACCTTAAAGCATTGAAACTCTATTCTCTCAAGTGCCACCATGAGAGATACATGATTTGCACAATGTGGAGAATATACCACCAGCATTGCTCAAACAACTACAACATTAGCTTCAGAATTCATCAAAGTCTAGGACCACAAGTCATACATCTGTCCAATTCAGGATCATCATACATGAATACACTGCAACGGAATTTCTTTTCTTCAACAGGCCCACCTCTATTTAAAATTGTCCCAAAAGAGGTCAAAGAGGAAAAGGATCCCATCACCTTTAAATGGAATCTGGATAACTTTTTGCAAGGAATACCAGATAATCCACCTATACCTGGATACAAATCACTCAACAAGAACACCCAGCATATGGAGATGTTAACCTAGCTGTTAGACATTCAATAATTAATTGCTTCAAATTCACTTTAGCTAATCAAATATTCTAAATGACTTGAGGTACTCATCCTGCCTTGGTTTTTGTTGTCCCTTTTCTCTAACAGGAAATTAGTGGGGTCCTTTCCTCCTCCATATTCTAGAGAGGCCTTTGGTCAACAAGTTTTGGGATCTGATGATCTGCCATAAAGATCAGCCCTTTATGGATGTGAAACCTAAGTAATCCCATAAACCGGCCTTTTCTAAATTTAATGCATATAAATATATCATCATCATCATTTAACGTCCGCCTTCCATGCTAGCATGGGTTGGACGATTTGACTGAGGACTGGTGAAACCAGAAGGCTACACTAGGCTTCAATCTGATCTGGCAGAGTTTCTACTTAAATGTGGCTAACCCTTAGGGGTGGATGCTACTGTAGCTTGTAGCCCCAGGAAGACACCTCCTCCGCCCACAGACTTATTATTGCTTATATATATATATATATAT
>NC_068996.1:164713-172027 GCF_001194135.2 Octopus bimaculoides | reverse complement strand
ATATATATATATATATATATATATATATATATATATATATATATATATATATATATACACATACATTTAAACATATGCACACATGCATATGTGTGTGTGTGTATATCTTCACAGTGAGATAAACATACACATATGCACGCTCATGCATATGCATACTTTTCATTCACTAGATATTGGTTAACTGATAGCTATATTAGAAGACACTTACTAGTGCCCTATGGTGAGATTGAATCCTAACCATGTGGTTGCCAAGTGAACTCTTTAACCACACAGCCATGTTTGTGTCCATTTACTTGTATTGCAATTTTGAACCTGCAGTGTGAACTGACAAAAGTATCTCTGTATTACAATTTTTGTCTGTTTACCCTTCTCCCTTATGAGATGTAACAGATAGAGCAACAAGTAACTCATATTTAAGACATTCACAAGCAATGTGAACAAGCAAACAAATATTTGCACATGCATACATACATACGTACATGTATATATACACATATATGTATATAAGTATATAGATGTATACGTATGCAAGTAGATGTGTGTGTATATATACATACATACATACATATATATATATATATACATATATATATATATATATAAATGTATATATATAAATGTATATATATATATATGTATATATATATATATCTTAGCTGCATTTATATCTATCTATATCTAAATTATTTATGTATATGCACGCACGCACACACGCACACGCACATACAAGCACACATACACACACACACACACACACACACACAAAAAGCACACTAGTATGTGCAGCATATATAGCAGTTAAAAGCTAGAATTGTCTGTGTATATGTAAGCTATGTTTATCATTGAATCTTTAGCGTGCTGTCATGCACGCAGACACCGACTGTGTAAGCACGCAGAGTCAGCATTCGTTACAGTTTGCATGACTGAAGAGAGAATTGGCAGGGTAGGGTGGGGGGAGATCGTTTCAGATAGCTTATGTCTGTTTTCTTTTTTTTTGATGTTTATATACGAGTTCTGTATTATCAATCAAGTATTTGCCATGTAAACTTGCTGTTACATGCATTAATGATGTTTGTATATCATCAGACCTAGTTTTATTTTATTTTTTTTGTGGGGAGTGGAGACGTCTTTCTCCTTCATAAGTCATTCAGAAGAGGTGGAGCAGTGACCATGACCTTTGAGGCTCACATACACTGGTGAGATTGATGTGGTTGATATTCAGGATAAATATCTGTAGGGTGGGTCCTTTATGGAAAATATAGGTAGGGAATGATTTCCCGAGAGCTGTTGTTCTTGGGAGTAAGGATGGAATCTTTGAGACACTGTGAAGGCGATAGGAGCAGTGGGATAAGTGACCTTGTGTAGAAGGAATCTTGTTCAGAGGAGCATAAGTCATTATTAACTGTGATAATGACGACCGGAAATGTAGAGCGAGGTAGAGGGAGCAGTGTTTCGATGTTTAAAAACGACTTTAATGATTTTGTGTGTAATAGAAGCATTAACATTAAAAATCGATGTTATCACAGGTAACCAATACTGTGATATCGTGGCTATCAGGAGCATTTGCAGATCTACTGATGCCTTTCCTGAGAGAAAATTAAGTGAAGGTAGTTTTCAGTATTACAAGAAAAATAATAAAATGAAACATGTAGAAGTTTTCAACCACTGATATTTCTTTCCACAATTTATGTATACAGACTGTCATGCACCCCCACACACTCGAACATACACAGACTCGTACAGAGCGGGTGCAAGTATGGTTGTATAGTTAAGAAGTTTATTATGAAATCACATGTCTTTCAAGTTCAGTCTGATTGCACATCTCCTTGGATATCTTCTCATTACAAGCTAAAAGAGAATACGCCAAAGGAACGGGAGATTTTCGGGAGACCATAAACAAAAGAATTTACAAAAATTCAATAATATAAAATCCCACCAGCCAGAAGGACAGAACGTTTTTCTTTTCACAGTCTTACTTAGAAAAGGCTGCATAAATGCAGGTAGCCTGGGGTTGCCATAGAAGCATGGTCATCTGCTGCACAGGTTCAGGTCACTAGATATGGATATGGTGGCCATTAGCGAGACTAGAATTTCTGATCCACATGATACCACACCCATTATCTCCCAATCGACTGGGATTAGGAGGTGTTATGTTGCTTCGGACAGGTTTTGGATCCACATGATAAGTTGGTAGTACTAGACGTGACCCACAGCGAAGGCCATACCTTCAGGCTAGCAGCCGTTAATAACCTGACAGGGGCAGAGCGATTTGATTTCTTTAGAAATTTAGAGTATGTCATGGGAATGCTCGCTATTTAGTGCTAGTGGGAGACTGGAACATTATCTTGGATGCATGATAGAACTGTTTGAGACTATCCGATAGAAAAGGGGTCTAAGACCTGTTCAGACATTTCTAACTGGACGACAGGTACTAACTGGATCTCCTGAATGCGATAATGTGGATATGAATAAATTTTATCGGATAATCCAGATCGTATCTTGATAGAGTATTCCGTAAGCTATAGATCAGAATGTCATCGGTTGTCTACAATTCAAATGGTTAGCTACACAGTCTGCAAATTTGTGATCTCTACAGTCAACCTAATTACGCTTTATAGGCAGGGATTGTTTAACTGGTGCACCAAACTGACAAGTACCGAATTAGCAAATTAGTTAAACAAGTGTTAGGGAAGGCAATCGTCAACATCAAATTATTTTCCAGAATAAAGCGATTAGAGTAGAATCAATAAGGTTTAGTAAAAATTGTAGCTATAGAAAGAAAAAACTAAAATAGAGGGAGACATAGAATCTAAGAAGAAGCACTTAGAAAAAGAACGGTGACCAACGCGCTTGTAGCGAGATTGGCCCTCAACACGAAACGTAAAGGCTTCGTTGTCAGAGGAAAAGGGAGTCCTCTATCACACGAGGGGATGAAAGCTATTTGATTGGCTCGAGTGACCATAATTCGATCTTTATGGACCATGACGAGCGCGTGTTACTCGATCCCAAGCAGCTGAATGTATTTTTTCAGCGGTCCTTTACTTAATTGTTTGAGAAGTGTGGTGGGGATGGATTGAAGTAGACATCAAACAGTGGACTTTGATGCCTACTTCAACAGCCTGTCTTTACTCTCGGCAAAGAAGGCAGAGTGTTGTGAAAAGCCGATAACAGCTACGGCACTACTGGAGGCAACGGCTAGCTACGCGTTGGAGTGGGTTGGCAAATTGCTTGGTTTCGATGTTCTTACACTATGAGCTTTACCTTCATATGCGAGACTTGTTAGGCGACCTCTTGACAGTTATCTACTGCAGCTGGTAATAGAACGGGAGAATCCTCAAACTTGTGTGTCGAGAAGTGGTTGTTCTGCTGAGAAAGAACCCAGACAAGGACTACATTGATAATTTTCTACCCATGTTAAGCGCAGAATGTAATATTTTGGTCAAGATGTTAAGATAGTTGGCACTCCATAGTCTGACTGGTGATGCACAAACATGTGCCATCTCAAACAGATGTATCATGCGATATATGGTACAAAGGATGGGTAAGGAAACTGGCATTGTAGGGCTCTGATTAACTTATCTATCAAAAGGTTTCGATAGAATCGATCACTATTACTTGACAGTTGTCTTCAAAGTAATTGTATTCGGTATCGTTTACCGCAGTTGGATTGTCGTGATGTAAAACATCTGCTTGGCAGTTAGGAGGAATGGCCATTTATCGAAACCATACAGTATGCAGCTCGGTCCATCAATATTCTTTTCAACTCTAGGCACAAGGCCCGAAATTTTTGGGGAGGGCGCCAATCAGTTAGATCAACCCAGTACATAACTGGCACTGAATTTATCGACCCCGAAAGGAAGAAAGGCAAAGTCGACCTCGGCGGAATTTGAACTGAGAACGTAAAAGACAAAATACCGCTAAGCATTTCGCCCGGCACGCTAGCGTTTCTGTCAGCTCGCCGCCTTGTGGTCCATCAATATTGTCCTCTCTCGCCTCTTCGGTATGTACTAACTCTTGGGCATCTGCCGCATAAAATAGAGAAATTGAGATGCATTCCGCACAAACTAGAATGGAATGCAGAGGATCCATATCAGCATATACAAACACGTCACCGTCATAGTGACAGACACCAAGCATATGAAGCGGAGATAGTATCTAAAAATCAACTGGAGGCTACCGCTCGGTACCTGATACTGTCCCCAACGATGTCAACTTTGCCTTTCATTCTTTCGAGGTCGATAAAATAAGTACCAGTCAACTACTGGAGTCGATGAAATCGACTAGACCCCCCTCTCCTCCAATTTCATGCCTCGTACCTATAATAAAAAGGATTATCATATTTATATTTACACCTATTATTCTTTGTATCTATATCTATAAAAAACATCTTATATAATAACAAAGTGGTTGTTTACTGAATGCGCTCAAGTTAAATATATAAACAGCTGACAGTTTACTTTAGGCTTTTCCAGTCTTTCAGTTACAGCAGCTATGCAGGCAGCTGAGCTATTTTTAACGCCACACAATTCCTGTATTAAAACAAAAATGGAAGCAAAACAATATCAGATAATTTTGGTGACCGAATATTGAATGTGTTTGAAGTATAGCGTAAATTATATCATATTATCATTACGACTTTTTATTATAGTACATTCAGACATGAACATTGGCACAGTAATGATTTGCGCACCCGTGCGTATGACTCTGTGTGTGTGTGTGTGTGTGTGTGTGTGTGTGTGTAAGTACACACACATCATCATCATAATCATCATCAAATTCAACGTCCATATTCCATGGTGGTATATGTTGGACGATTCGACGGAAATCGGCGGGTCAATAGACTACGTCGTATTCCACTGCTAATTTTGGCATGGTTTCTACGGTTGCATACATGGATGTATGTACACACACACGTGTGTGTGTGTGTGTGTGTGTTACGCTAAGTGACAATTTAATCTATCATAAATGAAATATATATTACACATGACATTCATACGGTTAGATACTTAAATATTTTATCGTTTATTTTTTTACTTGTATCACACATTGCTCTGCGACCATGCTAGGGCACAGCATTGAAGGGTTTAGCCCGACAAATCAACCCCAAGTTTACTTTTTAAAATCTAGTATTTATTCTATTGATACTTTTGCACAACTGTTAAGATACAGAGCGTAGATAAATCAGCACCAGTTGACAAACTGACCGTCTGGGTGGCGAACACAAAATTAAACACACATACTACACATGTATGTATGTATGCATCTATCTATCTATCTATCTATCTATCTCTCTGTTTGTATATGTTGTTGTTGTTGGCACTCCGTCGCTTACGACGTCGCGGGTTCCAGTTGATCCGATCAACGGAACAGCCTGCTCGTGAAATTAACGTGCAAGTGGCTGAGCACTCCACAGACACGTGTACCCTTAACGTAGTTCTCAGGGATATTCAGCGTGACACAGTGTGACAAGGCTGACTCTTTGAATTACAGGGACAACAGAAACAGGAAGTAAGAGAAAGTTGTGGTGGAAGCGTACAGCAGGGTTCGCCACCATCCCGTGGAGTTTTAGGTGTTTTCGCTCAATAAACACTCACAACGCCCGGTCTGGGAATCGAAACCGCGATCCTATGACCGCGAGTCCGCTGGCCTAACCACTAGGCCATTGCGCCTCCACGCTTGTATATATATATATATATATATAAATTATAAATAATATATATATGTGTGTGTGTGTGTGTGTGTGTGTGTGTGTGTGTGTGTGTGTGTGTGTAATTGCGATGGGAATGAAAGCAGCCTCTGTTCTTGCGAACCTGATAATGGGTTATTTTGAATTCACTTTACATGAAGTATCACTTCAGAAATATGGTTACCCATTTTACCTTTACATAAGAGAAAATTGGAAAAGATACCTGGATGACTGTTTTATCATTTGGAAGGAGACTAGTGACAAACTTTTGGATTTCAAATCAACACTAAATTATATAAATAGTAACAATCAATTCACAATGGAATATAACAAAGAACAGCTCCCATTTTTAGACGTCATGATAAAAAAAAAAAATCAACAATCAAATCATAACTGATATTTATTATAAACCAACTGATTCAAAATAATATCTCCTCTTTAGCTCATGCCATCCGAAACACATCAAAATGAATATCCCTTTCAATTTCGCAAAAAGGATTTGCTCAATAGTGTCTGATAGAACAACTCGGGACCTTCGTCTTCAAGACCTCAATATCCACCCTCACTTATAGACGAGGGAATTAAACGTACCAAAAAATTAGACATAAAAACACTAAGACATAAAAACACCACACCTCATCTCAAAACACTACTATTTATATCAACACGCAACCCCAGAAACAGTGAGGCATTCAACACTATTGTGCAAAATCTTCCTTTACTAACTAGAGATCCAAATATGAACGACATCCTGAAAACGCACAAACTCATCAAATGCAAAAAGCAACACAAAACGCTAAAGAGACTGCTAACAAATGCGAAGCTTTATAAAGCAACCACGAAACGAACGGTTAAAAAATGTGGATGCCCAAACTGTGGAACCTTCCCCAACTTACTTAAAAGGCTCGGATTTCCTTTTCAAACCAGTTCAGAGCTTCACAATTAAAACTAGTTTCACTTGTGTCTCTGAGAACCTAATTTATGTAATAACCTGCTCGGGTTACGGACACAACTATATTGGACAGACAAGTATAACCTCGAGAAGGAGAACCACTCTACATAAAGAGCAAATCCGTTTCCCACAATACAGGCAAATTCCTCTCAGTGAACATATAGAAAATGTACAGATAACATCAAACCAAATTTCAGAGTCTTCCCCTTGTACCAGTGCAAAGACAATCTCTCCAGAAGAAGGTTTAAATAAAGAAACTTTTTTCATTGAAAAAGAGAACACGTCTTAATATGCACGCATAACCAACTTTTATCTTTTTAAATATTTCAATTCACGATTACATCACTATACATAAATCACCTCACTAAACAAGCTTTTCGAAACCCTTTCTTTTGTGTGTACACATATATATTCTCCTCCCGTTACCGAAAGCTGAACAGTTATCTCCCTTGCCAACAACAACTACAGTAATAACGATAATCAATTACCTCCCCTTATTTTTCTTCTTGTGAAGCTATTCATTCGAAAATATCATCACACACAACATGGACAAAACTTTTCTTCTTAAGAAAATACATATTCAAATAACTAAACCATAATATCATGAATAGCGAAGAGCGAAACCTGTCGATATATTAAAAATTATATTAAAACAATGTAAGGCGTGTGTATTTTC
>NC_068996.1:163901-164613 GCF_001194135.2 Octopus bimaculoides | reverse complement strand
GTTGAGCTTCTACAACTCGTGCCCATCCAGCGGCCTTGATTCCCTCGCACACCATTGCACGGAGTTGTACCCTCAACATCGCTTGACAACCGATGCTGGTGTGTTTACGTTCTTGTAACTTAGTAGATCGCAAAAGTGACCGATAGAATAAGTACTAGGTTTACAAAGAATAAGTTCTGGGGTCGATTTGCTCGGTTAAAGGCGTGCTCCAGCATGGCCGCAGTCAAATGACTGAAATAACTAATATATATATAAAGTAGAAAGTAAAATAGTCAAAAGGAAGAGTAAGTATGGTTGGTCAGCTTTTTAATTGCTACAAATGTTTCGATACATACCGATCCTCGTATATACAGGATTTAAAGTTTAAATTAAATTATTTAACGATTTACCTGTATAAGAAGATATCGATACACAGTTGCTGTGTCCGTAAGTAAATTTAGATTCCATGCTGCAACATCCACGGCTTCATCTTTGAAACTCTGTATGTATCTAAACATTTGTAGCGATTAAAAAGCTGACTAACCGTACTTACACTTCCTTTTGACTCTTTTACTTTTTGCTTCTTATTTTCACACACGAGGAATACCCAAGACTAGAATTGGTAGCATACCATAAGAATGCTACCAGCTTTTTGGGAATTCTAAGGGTGAACGAGTTCTATTTGTACTCTTATACGTTCTTAACAGAACACACCTCAACTATTATTCATATA
>NC_068996.1:161444-163738 GCF_001194135.2 Octopus bimaculoides | reverse complement strand
ATATATATATATATATATATATATATATATATATACTGTGTGTATACATACACTGGAAAAAACATATGTATTTGCGTTCGAGATCATTTCTCATCCCTAGCCGGTGATTGCCATACGCTGATGACGGGTTACTACCCAGAAATCCGGGTCCGTGTGTATCATGTCAGGCTAGGGATGGGAACGATGATTTCCCTTCGCAAATACTGATCGGACACAGACAGTGTGTCGTTAGCCAGCTGGAGGAGATATCTTCTTGGGGCTATAAACTAAAGTAGCATCGTCCCCTATGGGTCAGCCGCATTTAGATGGCAAACATACTTCACGATGTCGTGCTGCTACTGTTTACATCTCGCTCGGAGATTTATTGTATGTGTGTGTGTGTGTGTGTGTGTGTGTGTGTGTGTGTGTGTGCTTATGTATAAGAATTTAAAATGGCAAAGAAATAAGATATAAATTCTTATTCCCTAATCGTTTATATAATCTCTTATTACTTTACTCGACTAACACTTCATTTTTTTTCTCTGAAGCATGTTTATTGAGTTCTAACATCAGGTTACTAGTATTGCTATGCCTAAGCAAAACCATAGTAACACTGAAATTCCTCAACGCAGTGCTCCAGTATGGTCGCAGACTAATGGATGAAACATGTGAAGGATAAACCGAAAGTTACATATATTCTTTTATTTGTTTCAATCATTTGATTGCGGTCATGCTGGAGCACCGCCTCTAGTCGAGCAAATCGATCCCAGGACTTATTCTTATAAGCCTAGTACTTATTCTACCGTCTTTTGACGAACCGCGAAGTTAAGGAGACGCAGACACACCAACATCAGTTGTCAAGCGATGGTGGGGAGGGGGGACAAACACAAGCACAAACACGTTCATATACATATATGCGTGTGTGTGTGTGTTTGTGTGTTAATATGCACGACGGGCTTCTTTCAGTTTCCGTTTACCAAATTTACTCACAAGGCTCTGGTTGTCCTGAGATTATAGCAGAAAACTGCTATAGCCCAAGGACTGAATCCGGAACCATGTGGTTGGGAAGCAAGCTTCTTACCACACTGGTTGTGTGGAAAAAGTTCGTGCGACGTGTTAAAATAATGATTTTTTATGCAAGAATTTATTCAAAAACAACAACAACTATTCTTCAAAATAAAGACCAACATTTTCCACGACCTTCTGCGCCAATGATCTGCAAGCTTTCAGATTTGATCAAAGTACCAATCCTTCGGCTTTGAATCGAAAACTTCTCGACAAGCTTCTTCAACCTTATCGAATGGCTCATATCGGTGACCCTTCATAAAGTGCTGCATTGATCGGAAGAGACCGTAGTCACATAGAGCAACGTCTGGATTATAGGCTTGTAGGGAAGTGGTTTTACACCATTAGGTGTACTCCGCTTCCGTACATTAAATTTCTTGAAGAAACAACGGAACGCAGATTCTGAACTATCAACACAACAATATTTATTACAATAGAATTCAGCAGCACTTCGCCCTTTGGTTACTGAGACGCCGTCAATGAAGTTATTTGTGTAGCTCCAGATTTGGAATGTTGGAGAGAGGCTGCTGACGACGTCCAGGCCCTTCGTCGGCCAGCGAGAAAGAGGATGAAAACCCGCGCGAAGCTTGGATATCGATGACTACGCATGCGCATGAGACTCTTCCTGTATTCCTTCCGGAACTAGTCCCTGCGCATGCGTGGATAAACTTTCCGGAAATTTCGTCTGCTATTAAGGCGTCACTACAGGCTGGATGCGACAGAACTTCCATACCGTCCATTTCTTCATTCTTCTTGCTGCTCTTTCTGGTGGTATGCGGCTTTGCATTGTCTTGTGGAAACAAAGCGCGTTTTCGACGAACAAAGTGAGTCACCATTGAACATGGTATGAACTGAATGAAAACACATACCACAAAAATATACAAAAAAGCATAATTTTAACACGGCGCACGAACTTTTTCTTCAACCTAATATATGTATATATACGATAAATGTAAACAAACCAATGTTTCCCTTACAAGCGCTGAAATGCATAATATGAGATACGAATAAAATAATTTATTTTCAAACGCATAAACTCTGTTAGAAAAGCAGACACAGGGTAAAACATCCATACAAAGCGGAAGAATATGTCAACAACCAGCCATAAGAGTCGAACTCACATCTATAGGTCTTTTGCCGAACCACTAAGTTAATGGAGATAAAAACACACCAGCATCGGTTGTCAAGCGATGGTGGAGGGACAAACACACACACACACACACACACACACACACACATAGCCCGAGGCT
>NC_068996.1:160055-161434 GCF_001194135.2 Octopus bimaculoides | reverse complement strand
ACACACACACACACACACACACACATAGCCCGAGGCTATAGTAGAAGACACTTGCCCAAGGTGCCACCACGCAGTGGGACTGAACCCGAAACCATGTGGTTGTTAAGAAAGTTTCTTACCGCTCAGCCACTACTACGCCTTATATGCATAATTCTTTTAAAAGTTTCAGCTCCAAAGCTACGGTCATACTGGAGCAAAAGCTGCAAAGACATCACCAATTTGCTACTCAGAGTTTCACGTTCTCGTTTCGTCGGACAGTATCGGTAGAGAATGGAACCAAAATAAGGTTGTATGGCTATGAATTTTTAAATATAAATATAACCTTATTTTTGCTCCATCCTCAACAAAATTTGTCCGACGAACGGGAACGTGAAACTCTGGGTAACAGTTTTTGTGATGTCTTTGCAGCTTTACTAATAAAGCACATTACTCGAATACTTTCCCCTCCCCCTTGTTTCACATTTATGTGCTTGCTCTGGTATATATATATATATATATATATATATATAAAGAGAGAGAGAGAGAGAGAGAGAGAGAGAGAGAGAGAGAGAGAGAGATGAGTCGCGTAGCTTAGTGATTAGTGTATTCAGTTCATGGTCGTAGAGTCGTGAGTTCGATTCCCGGCGGCGCCTTGTGCCCATGAGCATGACATTTTCTTTCACGTTGCTCCAGTCCACACGGCCAATAAAAATGAATTGTACCTGTCTTTCGAAGGGTCAGCCTTGTCCCGCTAAATAACCCTGAGAACTATATTAAGGTTATGCGTGCCTGTGGAGTACTTAGCAACTTACACGTTAATTTCGCAAACAGGTTTTCTGTTGATTGGATACTCGTCATCACAACTAACAGAGTACCAGTAAATATGCATATGTATATTTACATTGTGGCTCTCTGTTGGTAAGGACAACGTGTGTTCCAGTTGATCCAATCAACGGAACAGCCTGCTTGTGAAATTAACGTGCAAGTGGCTGAGCACTCCACAGACACGGGAACCCTTAACGTAGTTCTCGGGGATATTCAGCGTGACACAGGGTGTGACAAGGCTGACCCTTTGAAATACAGGTACATCAGAAACAGGAAGAAAGAGTGAGAGAAAGTTGTGGTGAAAGAGTACAGCAAGGTTCACTACCATCCCCTGCCGGAGCCTCGTGGAGTTTTAGGTGTTTTCGCTCAATACACACTCACAACGTCCGGTCTGGGAATCGAAACTACAATCCTACGACAGCGAGTCCGCTACCCTAACCAGTGGGCAATTGATCCTCAATGTATATACATACATACATACATCCATACATGCATACATACATACACAGACACGGACACACACAGACACACATACACAGACACACACACACACACACACACACACATTTATATAT
>NC_068996.1:159308-159929 GCF_001194135.2 Octopus bimaculoides | reverse complement strand
ATATATATATATATATATATAGATAGATAGATAGATAGGGAGAATTCACAAAAAACAACAGACGAAAACAGGTGGTGTAGACAATAAACAGATGTATTAGTATAACTTTCGGGAACTGAAAAAGTCTTTAACGCTTCGAGCCTACGCTCTTCCACAGAAAGGAACGCTGAAAGAAACAAAGAGAGAAGCAAGAAAAGAAAAAATGTATGTAGTGGTCAGTGATCTATCATGATATATATATATATGTGTGTGCGTGTGTGTGTGTGTGTGTGTGTATACAGGTACACACACACGCACACACACACACACACACACACACACAAATATAAAAACATAACTATTTTCTAGGAATATTAAATATGAATCATTGGCGATTTTCTTACCCCCGTCTTCCTTTCTATTAGACATTCCTCTGTTTCTGAACAAGAGCATTGCTCTAAACGTTAAACCGTCTTTCTTTCCCCCTTCCCTGAGCGTCTGCTAATACCTTACATCTACCACATCCTCGCGTTGTTATTTTTTGTATTTGTTTTTCTTTCTTTTGTTGGATTTACTATATGTATATATATGTATGTATGTATATATATATATGTACAGATGTATATATATATATATATATAT
>NC_068996.1:155888-157212 GCF_001194135.2 Octopus bimaculoides | reverse complement strand
AACTAAAATAAAGTTTATTACAAAGCCTCACTGTGTGTCAAGAAATAAGAATTTGAATATTTTTATTCTTATTTAAACCACAGTGAGGCATTGTAATATATATATATATACATATATATATATATATATATATATGTGTGTGTGTGTGTGTGTGTGTGTGTGTGTGTGTGTGTGTATATATATATATATGTACACACACACACACACACACACACACACACACACATATATACACACACACACGCACGCACATGAATGTATTGATGTTAGTGTGCTTGTACACACATACGATTATATGCATACTTATAAACACTCACACATATATATTATACTTTAACAAGAATAGTATAGGCTGTGACTCCGAAGTTTCGATCAACTAAACGATCATCGAAACTTCACAGTAAACATTATTCTTGTTAAAGAGTATGCACACACATACACACTTGCACGCACAGAAACATACACACACGCTTACATACACACGCTTATATACACACGCTTACATAGACACACATACTCACAACCATACATTCATAGATTCAACATACACATTCATACATAATCATGCATACATTCACGCATGATGATCCACATCGGTCATGTATGTTCATGGGATTGCACCTAGAATGTTCCCCTCCGAAACACAAGTTCGTGCGAGGTTGTTTATAGAAGACCAGCAGTCACAGTCGCCCATGCATACCAACCTTCCCTCTCCACACCACCGATGTTATCCAAAGGAAGGGCAAAGGCTGATACTGCTTGGCACCAGTGATGTCGTAATACATTTCTACAGCTGAGTGAACTACAGCAACGTGAAATAAAGCGATTTGCTCAAGATCACAAAGCACAGCCTCGCGATTGTAACCCTGACGCTTGTACCACTGACCGATGCACCTTCATATATATATAGTGTTTGTGTGTGTATGCATGAGTGTGTGTATATATATGTGTATGTGTGTGGTGTGTATGTATGTTTGTGTGTATGTATTCACAGATATGGTTGTGTGTTTATACATATATATATATATGTATATATGCGGTGCCCCAACATGGCTGCAGTCATATGAGTGAAACAAATAGGAGATAATACACACACACACACACACACACACACACACACATAGTTTTCGCATGTTACGAAAAAGCGCCCCACTCGTATGTTAGATAATAAGTTTGGCATATTATTAAAAAATTAGTTTCATAAAAGCTAATTTTGTTATTGAACGCTTTCCTTATATATATATATATATATATATGTGTGTGTGTGTGTGTGTGTGTGTGTGTGTGTGTGTGTGTGTGTGTGTGTGTGTGTGTGTGTGTGTGT
>NC_068996.1:154541-155813 GCF_001194135.2 Octopus bimaculoides | reverse complement strand
TATATATATATATATACACATATATATATATATATATACTGCATCTAAAACGAAAGAACAATGAGATTCTCGTCAGTCATGGTTTATCAGAGAATTATAACCTGGTCTCTTTGTAATTGAAGTCTGCATCCAACACTGCCTGTCGACACGTCGTTGGCATTAGCTGCAAGTGTTGTATGCTCAGGATTAGTATCATGAAAAGAAAGAAGTGCCACTGTCAGATCATATGGTCTGCATCTTGTTTTCTCCTTGGTTTTCAAATTCGGCACAAAGCCAGCAATTTCGGAAAAGGGGATAAGTCGACATTGACCCAGTTTCTTGACTGCTACTTATTTTCTCCACCCCAGTGACCAATCGGTATTTATTTTAGCAATCCCACAGCTCAACTGGTACTTATTTTTATCGACCCCGGAAGGATGAGAGGCAAAGACAATCTCGGTGGAATTTCAACTCAGAACATAAAGACAGACGAAATACTGCTAAGCATTTTGCCAGTTCGCCGCCTTGTTTTAAATATTCTTTTCTACTCTAGGTACAAGGCCCGAAATTTTTTGTGGGGAGTGGTTCCAGTCGATTAGATCGACCCTAGTATGTAACTGGTACTTAATTTATCGACTCCGAATGGATGAAAGGCAAAGTCGACCTCGGCATAATTTGAACTCCGAACATAAAGACAGACGAAATACCGCTAAGCATTTCGCCTGGCGTGCTAAAGTTTCTGCCAGCCCGCCGCCTTGTTCCAAATATTAAGACTTGTTTATGTAGGTTTTTTTCCCATAAATTGATAGCTGCAAATTTTTCATAGACAGATACATGCAGACAGATTTTCGGTAGGCACCTTGAGGGTAGTATTTTCTATGGACGAATGCTCTTCTTTATGCGTGTCTTCACCTTACTTCAAGCAATTTTAAAATTCCCCAGTCTCTAGAACAATGAACAACCTTGACATTTTTTTGACGGAGAATTGTACTTAAATGGGGCCATTTGTATCAACGATCATTCGTTAGTTTACAATCAGCTTGCACATATCAAAACATTTGAATAAATTTGACATGATTATGCAGAGTACTGCAAACTGATATCACTGGTTATGGGAGCAGTGAGGGTTTTGCTTGCAGTTAGCGTGCACATGTCAAGATTAAGGGTATATGTACTTTGTACACACACGTACCTATACACATATATGTATTTATGTATGTATCTATGTGTGTATATATAAAAGAAGCAAAATGCATACATCCTTCTTTTAGTTCATATATATATATATATATA
>NC_068996.1:150984-154304 GCF_001194135.2 Octopus bimaculoides | reverse complement strand
TGTGTGTGTGCATTTATATATATGCAGTAATCCCTCGGCATATCGCAGTTTATTATTTAAGCTTACATCGATCTCTCAGTGGTGTTGTTTTGCATTTATAATAAAATTAATATTTACAAATTAAGAAAAGAAAAAAATATACAGTACTGTTTCTACTTCGCGGATTTTCACCTATCACGGGGTGGGGGCGGTACTTATAGAACGTAACACCCGTGATAGTCGAGAGATATACACACACAGACATGACAGAAGTAAATAAACATCGTTTTATACCTATTTTAACTTGAAAAGGTTTATATTTTTTATTGATTGACATTTTTATGGTTCAGGTTCTTTATGTGACTGTTTAATCATGCCACGTACAAAAGAAGCCTTGGAACAGTCCGAATTCCAAAGAGGCCATTTTGTGGGTCAATCTGAAGGTGGACTTAGCCAAGTGTAAAACTATAGAAATCCTTGGGATCCCGCTTTCTACAGTTTATTGAGTGATTGAGTAATTCACCAGAAAGGGGATGGAGTCCATATCAGGTTAACCAGGACTCTCTGACAGCCCTTCACTTTGCTAAGAGAAGTCTGGAGGATAATATCTGTTGCTAGGCCTCTGACACAGCACAATAAGTTGACGTCAGTCCCAGAACAACTGTCAGGTATCTCCACAAACTTGGTTACTATAACAGAGCAGCAAGAAGGAAGTCACTTCTTCGATCAGCCAACATCAAGCGGAGAAAAGATTGGGCCAGTGAGATATTAGGGAGGCCACTAGCATTTTGGAACACTGACGTATTGTCTGAAGAGTTCAGATTTGCTGTATTTTCTAACAGTGGTAGAGTGTTGGTCTGGAAACTCTGTGATCAAGAATTTGATGCGAAAAGATTGCAACCAACAATGAAAACGGCAGCTATTCTGTGATGGTCTGGGGAGAAATTTGGAGCAATGGTTGATCAGAGCTGGGAGAGTGTCAGGGAAACATAAACTCAGATAAATATGTGCCCATACTGCAGAAAGGACTCCCAATCTTCTCCAGTGATGAAACGATTAAAGGAGACTCTTTATTTATGAAAGATGTGGCTCCTTGTCACACGGATAAAATGACCCAAAATTAGTTGGAAGAGAATGGCATTAAAAAATTTCCATGATCCAGCCAGTCACCAGATATGAAGCCCATTGAACATTTCTGGGGCATAATAGACAGGACACTTCATAAAATGAACATGAAAGGAATGGGAGCTGGTGGTTTGTAGGAAACAAGAGGTGGGATTTTCAATATTGGAGAAGGAGGAGGTGAAATGCAAAGAAGATTGAAAGGAGTTGACAAAGAAGGAGTTTATCACTACGCAAGCGAGAGAGGTGCAGCAGATATAGACATCAATGTAATGGATGTATAACTCTGAAAAGGGAAAGATTTGGGATTAAACATAAGCAGCAAATAAATTAACACAATTAGAGCCTGTTCTCATTGGATTTTTCAATGCAAAGATCTTATAAGGCATGCTACTGATCAGATGACAAATATTCTCTTGAGGAATTTCTTGCCAAGTTTCTTGCAGCAATCTTAAAAGATCTGACTTTGAAGATGTTTTCTTGTTCTTTTTATGAAGTGTTCTGTCCATTATATCCCAGACGCGTTCAATAGCGTTCATATCTGGTGACTGACTTGGTCATGAAAGCTTTTTAATGTCATTGCCATCCAACGATCTTGGGTCATTTTAGCTGTGTGACCATCCCCTATTCCCAATACGCAGGCTCTGTAGTGATGACCATGACATTGAGACTCAGTCTCAACTCATGGCTCGCCACTTCATCCTATGTAGATATCCCCTCACCACTATTCACACGCCCTTGCTAAAGCACGTTCCGTAGACCGTGCATCTGCTCTCTCTCCGCTGAGCCCGCCCCGCCGTTTCCCGCCTTCCATTTCCCCTCACTTACCACCACACCACCCTACCTCTCCAAAGCACCATTCTCCGAGCCTTCCGGTGACTTGAATCCGACCCCTCCACTTCGCACATCTTCCCTAACCAACCCATTCCTCCTTCAAACGAGCCCACAACCTACGAGACTTCTTGGTCCACAGCTTCTTCCTTAACCCAACCCCCCAACCCGGCTCATTCCCCTGCTACCGCCCACGCTGCTGCACTTGCTCTTACCTCTCCAACACCACCCTCCTCACCGGCACCCATCATCGACCCTATCATATCACCGACTCCTTTACCTGCAATTCTACCAATGTCATCTCCTGCTCTCTCTGCCCTTCTCTATATATCGGGCAAACGGGATGCCACTTGGCTGACCGGTTCGCAGAACACCTCCAATACATCCGACTCGGCAATGACACCCCAGTCACGCACCATTTTCGCTCTACTGGTCACTCTTTGCAACACCTGTCCGTGTTCGGATTGTCCTTGCACAGGGGCCATCCGGACTGCCGCTTGCACCGTGAACAGAGATTAATCTTCTCTCTTCGCTCCTTTGCACCACATGGACTCAACTCTCTTCCCCTCTTCTTCTAACCTCCTCCCCTTGCGCCTCTCTGCCCATCACACATACTTCCTCCCACCGACCTCTCCTCTCTTGCTCCGATTTCTACTTCTCTTCACACCTACTCTTCTTCTCTCTCCTCTTCTCTCCTACCCACCTTCTTTCCCCTTCATCGTCACCCCTCCCTCGTAAGCCCACTCCATCCCTACACATTTCAACCCTACCTTCCCTATCCTTCCCATCGCACCCCACAACCACTCCACATACCCCCAACTCTACCCACACCCTCAGCCTAACCCACACCCCACCCATTTCTTTCCCCACTCTTAACTCCCCCACCTCCCAACGTTATCACACCACACCACACACCACTGTACCATACACCACCATACCTCAAAACACAGATCACAACACACCACTATGTACACACCAGCACTGACCACTTCCCAACCCCACATTTTCCAACCTACACATAGACACACGCACACGGCAAGATCATCAGGCCCTCTTGCACACATAAATACAAACTTTCTTACACACACGCACGTGCACCTTCGTTTTGGGATCACTACTACTTTATTATCTCCTCTTCTTACTAACTCTCCTGTGTGACCTTTCTGTCCGGCATTCGTCATGATAAATCGCTAGCCACTACATTCATTATTTTCCCTCCTTGTTTCATTCCGTGTTCCTTTCTGTGGAAGAGTGTAGGCTCGAAACGTTAAAGACTTTTTTAATTCCCGAGCGTTATACTAATAAAATCTTTTTGTTGTCTACACCACCTGTCTTCATCTTTTGCTTTTTTGTGTGAATTCTCTTCTTATATATATATATATATATAT
>NC_068996.1:148919-150165 GCF_001194135.2 Octopus bimaculoides | reverse complement strand
CATAAATGGAAGACAAGTCAAAGAACATAAAGAACGACCCTTCATCAGTCGCTGGTTGTTTTTCTAGTTTCGTATTTCGAGAATTTTACAACAAGATGTGCTTTCAATAAAACATTTGGTCCCGCAAAGCAAATTAAATAAAATTTGGGATTTTGCGGAGAGTCAAAATTGGTAACAAAAACAGGACAGTGAAAGGAAACAGGAAGGGTTGCTATGACTGTGGTGGCGAACGCGTAAATCAAGCTTGGTCAGGTGACAGACAATTTTGTCCCCCCCCCCCCGCAAAATCCCAAATTTTACTTAATATTCTTTGCAGGAGCAACTGTTTTATCGAAAGCGTATCTTGTGAAATGCTCGAAATACGAGAGTAGAAAAACAGCCAACAACTGATGAAGGGTCATTCTTTATGCTGTTTGACTTGTTTTCTATTTGTGTTTTTCGTTGATCGAAAAATAGTTCATATTCCATGTACTTGTACTTCGTATTTTTTGCTGTACACATTTCGTGACGTCCTGTGTCCACATATGCATATGTATGCGTATAGATGTAAGTATGTACATATGTATATATATATATGTGTGACTATGTATGCACATATATATATATATATATATGCATATATATATTTAAAATACAGTGTACATTTAAACATAACAAAGATATCCATAATAAGACATCTAATCCGCGAGAAGGAGCAGTCAAAACTCCACACCACAATTAGGGATAATTTCGAAAGCGAATGAAAAATAAAAACATTGACCATCTATTTTCCGAACCAATGGTTTCAAGCTATTTTTAGCAAAATAAAATATTTTGCAAGACCAGCTATAATCAGCGGAAAAGCCAAGATTAACATATAAACACGAGGCACTCCATAAAAACATGACTTGTGCTTATATGCTATAATTTTTCAAAATCTCCCGCGCATGTGCAGAAAATAGATGGTAAATGTTTTTATTTTTCATTCCCTTTCGAAATTATCCCTAATTGTGGTGTGGAGTTTTGACTGCTCCTTCTAGCGGGTTAGATGTCCTATTATGGACATCTCTGATGTGTTTAAATGTATACTGTATTTTAAATGAATAATATATAATCTATTGACTATTTTTTTGTCTTCTCGCTAGACCAGTGGTAGCAAATAGAATTTCAAAATTTTTTTTTGCTACCCTCAGATTTATTAATTATGCATATATATATATATATATATGCATATATATATGTATATATATATATGTGTATATATATA
>NC_068996.1:144142-148163 GCF_001194135.2 Octopus bimaculoides | reverse complement strand
TATATATATATATATATATGTATGTATGTATGTATATATCCACACACAGACATGACAGAAGTATATAGGACACACCATAAGACATCGTTTTATGCTTATTCTAACTGGTAAAATTTTATATTTTTTATTACTTGACATTTTTACGTTTCAGGTTATATGTGTGACTTTTTAATCATCCCATAAACAAAAGAAGCCTTGGAACTGTCTGAATTTCAAATACGCCATATTGGGGTCATTCTGAAAGTTGACACAGCGTAAAATCGCAGGAAACCTTAGGATCCCGCTTTCCACAGTCAATAGAATGATTAACCAAAGAGGGGAAGTTGTCCATATCTCCACCATGGTTACTATGACAGCGCAGCAACAATAAAGCCACTTCTTTTGACCAGCCAATATCAAGCGGAGTAGAGATAGGGCCAGGGAGATGATGGAGAGGCTACCAGCATTTTGGGACACTATAGTATTCTCTGATGAGTCCAGATTTGCCGTATGTCTGACATATGTACATATGCGTGTGTAGGTGTGTGTTTTTGTGTCTGCGCTTGCCCCATCACCATCGCTTGTCACACACACACACACGCACATATTCATACATATATATATACATATATATATACATATATATATATATATACATATATATACATACATATATACATGTATATACACATATACATATATACACACACACACACATATATATATATATATATATATATATATATATATATATATGAATGTGTATGTATATGTATGTATGTATCCATATACAAATGTATATATATATATATGTATCTTAATATACAAAAAGAGTTTGTGTGTGTGTGTGTGTGTGTGTGTGTATGTACATACATGCGTGCGCGTATCTTTCTTATGGATTCGAAAACTGAGTTGCTGATTTTGATGTATGAGGTATCAAAAGATTCAGTAATCTTTCGGCTACCAAATAAACTTTATTTTTATTTACGTATTTGCTTTGCAAAAATTTATCATTAAAATCTTTTCGTAAGTCAGCTATCGTAAACGACATCTAATAGCACCATCACCACCGCCACGACGTCACATTTTCTATATGAGTGTGTAAGTGTCTGTCAATGTGCGTGTGTTTGTGCGTTCGTTGCGTGCGTTAGGCTGATGAGTAACAAGTATATGTGTATATTTCTATGTAAGTGTGTATGTGTCTGTCAGCATACATACATTTTTGTGACCACTGACACACACAAACACACATTTAAAGACAGAAACAGTCACACTGAGGGACAGTGATAGGCGAGGTGTGCGGGAAGGTATGCCTGTGTGTGTCTGTCTTAGTATATGTATGTGACTGTACCAGCCAACTGTGAAACGTGATGATTTTGAAAGAGTTTAGTTTAGTTGCGGCCTGAACGTTGAACCAACGACAGCGTTCACTTTGAAGTACCATTGTTTGAAATTTCCTTTTCATCATAGAGAGTTGCGATTTAAACAGCATAACGGTTATCACTACGTATGTGCTGAAATGTTACTTTGGTTTTTATAACCAATATGAGGATTCAGCTGATTTGACAGCGCTCACAACATTCGCAAATATATCTCCAAAAAAATGTTATTCTGGTTATTCTAACAAATTCAGAAACTTGGTGAAATAGAAAGCCTTAACGGCTCTTTCAATAGAATTACGGAAATCTTATTCCAGTCCTTATAATCAGTTTGAAGATAATGCTTTTTATAACAGTCCTAGTGTCCTTGTCGTATTCCTGCTATGCTGCTTTATCAGTGTGAGTATTCAACACCGCACAACCTTTTTACTGCGTTAGTCAGTATTTAATATACAGCATATAACTTCACACAGTTAAAATATATAACAGGTGATGTCAAATTAATTTATGCCTTGCTACATGCATCCTTCAGCAAATGTTTTAAATTAATCAGCGTTCACAGCAGCAACATATTCCTTTCTATGCACTTTGTTCGACGTTCTCTGTAAAAAATTGAATTATGCATTCTGAATTTTCTTGGTGCTTGACTTTCTTCACCGTCATATTCAGTCCTGAATTTTATAACATTTAGTACATGTTCCAAATAAATGTTGACTTTCTGTACTTTGTTACATTGGTGACGCGTAGTAATATTTGCTAAACTGGTGACTTTCCGACGCTGAAATATTTCTTTTGTAAATATTTCTGAAAAATAATTTTACAGCATAGCTATGATACATTTCGTTTCGCTTGAACTTCGTTTGTATACGTCTTGCTGTTTTCAGTATTCTTTTCTACTATAGGCACAAGGCCCGAAATTTTGAGGGAGGGGGCCAGTCAATTATATCTACCTCAGTACGCAACTGGTACTTAATTTATTGACTCCGAAATGAAGAAAGGCAAAGTCGACCTCGGCAGAACTTGAAATCAGAACGCAAAGACAGACGAAATACCACTAAGCATTTCGCCCGGTGTGCTAACGTTTCTGCCAGCTTACTGCCTTTTTGCTGTTTTCAATATTATCAGTTCTATGAGTGTCTACGTGTCTGTGAGTGTGTGTGTTTTCGCGTTCGTTACGTCTATAGTAAACTATAGTAAAGGACATTTTACTCCATTTTAATGATCCCACACCTAATGAAGTAGCCTTCCTTATGGTAGGTGATCCCCATGAAAACCGTGATGTGCTCATTCATGCTCGAGATAACAACCTTAAATGTGTTTCAGAGACACATCCCTCTTATGATGCTCTCCAGTATCCTCTTATTTTGTTGAATGGACAAGATGAGTATCACTTCAATATTCCACAGACTGAACCTGCAACAGGAGAGCCAATTACAAACAAAAAGGTGTCGTCAAATGGCTTTTATTCTTACCAACTGATGTTAATATCAGAACAATCAAATCAGGTACACATGTATCGTGATCTATTTCAGCACTACTTGGTTGACATGTATGCTAAAGTTGAGAGTCAGCATCTCCTCTACATTTGTAACAATCAAAAAAAGACTTAAGGGCTAAAAATTATCTTCATCTCCAAGATGCTCTGAGGATAGATGATGATATTCAAAACATGGGGCAACTTATAATCCTTCCATCATCATTCACAGGTGATCTTTGATATATGCACGAACTAACACAAGATGCTATGACATATGTCAGAGACATATGGAAAACCAGATCTTTTTGTAACTTTCACCTGCAATCCTAAATGAGAGGAAAGAAAATTTAACTTTCAACTAGCCTTGCATCTTCTGGTATTGCAGCTGCCCTCCTTAATGGGGAAGAACTACTCATTCCATGTTCAAGCTCCCTCTAAACTTTGCAACGAAGTAATCTCAAATGTGCACCATTTCCAATAACTACGCAATGGCAACAACTTTCCAGCAAACTTGCCTCATTGTTTGAGATGAGTGCACTATGTCACATCGTGGAGCTCCAGAGGTATTTGACCGTACCCTCCAAGACATAAAAAACAATAGCACGCTCATGGCAGGTATAACACTTATTCTTGCTGACGAAGTCAACGCATGCTTACAAGAACCGTACCTTTTGTGACATGTGAAAAGGCAACATCTTACAAGCAACATGAGAGTACTTCTACAAGATGATCATAGGAGCTTCTTAAGACTGGTAGTGGGATATTAACATTCAACACAAGACTTCAGCTACATGAAATTACATGCAGCACTAGGAATCACATGGTCCGGTTTCTGAACTGGTATTATAGCCTCATCTTCCTCAGCACGCATTACCATGATGGAAAGCCCCAACCTGTCACATTGGAGTGTGCGCTGCAACTGATTTGTTTTGCGCCGAATCATGTCAGTCATCAGTGTGAAAATAATTTCAATACGGAGCAAATAATTCAGGAGAAAATATTTGCGAAGATATTATTGACTCTATTATTATTAATTGTTACACTAGATAATAATAGAGTCAATAATATCTTCGGAAATATATTCTCCTGAATTATTTGCTCCGTATATGTATGTATATGTCTGTGAATGTGCGTGTATATTCATGTATGTATATGTCTGTATATATATATGCATGTATATATATAT
>NC_068996.1:136631-141185 GCF_001194135.2 Octopus bimaculoides | reverse complement strand
TATATATATATATATATATATATGTATGTGTGTATATGTATATGTATGTATGTATATATATCTATGAATATATATATATGTATGTATATATGTATGTATATGTATATAAGTATAGATATATATTTGTATATGCATATATATATATATACATATATATGCATATGTTTATGTATATATATATATATATATATATATATATATATACACATACATACATACACATATATACATACATATTCAGTGAGTGAGAGTGAGTGAGAGAGGGAGAGAGAGAAAAGGAGAGAGGGAGAGCGATATCAAAATAGAATTGAACAATTGTGAACGCTGCTATAAAAACAACAAAAATAAGATAACGATGTAATTTTAATTAGAATCATTAGAATCATTAGCTGTAGATATATAAACGTTTCATTCATCTTTTTCATGACAGTCATTAAGGATTTTATTTTCATGAATATAAAAAGTATATATATATATATATATATATATATATATACTTTTTATATTTATTCTTCATTTTGGTGAACAACCACCTTGTGTTTGCAGGATCCCAAAGAGCTAATATCTGGCTAACTGCATTCCTGAAAAGACAAGGCGCGCGCGCGCACACACTCACACACACACACACACACACACACACACACACACACACACACACACACACACACACACACACACACTCACACACATACACACGTGCGCTCATACATACATAAATATATGCATAAATATATATACATATGTACATACGGACATATATATACATACACACGTACGTACATACAAATGTACGTATACACGTACATATGTGCATACATACAATCGCGCATACGTACATACATACGTACCAACATACATACATACATACATGCATACATACATGCATACATACATTCTGACATTCCCACCTTTTCTAAAATACTTGTAGCTTTCACCAGATTGTGTATCTATTTACACACACACACACACACCATACACAGACACACACGCACATATGCATGTATTTATGTGTTTAGGTATGTATCATTTATCACTACACACACATACACACTACTACATCAGACATATGCATAAATATGTATATGCATATACAAGACTAGGATTAGACGAAAGGCTTGTAAGAGGTGTATACATTGTTTACAAAAGCTCGGTCAGCAAGGTGTCAAACAGTAATATACTCGGCAACTAATTTAGCCTTCAGGTCGGAGTTCATCAGAATTTTGTTCCTAGACTCCTCTCTTAATTATATTACTCTAATTTATAACAAAAATATCTGCGACCGACTGCCCATGGGAAAATCTGTGTTAATGATCCAGTTCTAATAACGGAATCAGTAGCGGATTTAGAGAAAAAATTCCAGATGTTAAAGCAAAACTTGAATTAAGTGGCCTCAATATTAACTTAGCGGAGAGTAAAGTAATGACACAATAGGAGAAAAGGTGGAACTTTGCTACAATATGGTTACATCTGATTTGCAGAAAAAAAAAGTTGGAATTCGATACAGTGTGCTCGGTGTAAACTGTGGTGTGGGTACATGTGATTTATTTGGATAACAGCTAGAAGAGTAACAGAGAAGGTAGACTTGATATGTGCTAAGGCACAGGGAAAACAAGCACTAAAAGCTGACGGGAAATAGATTCTAGCCAATGTTCGGAAGGTTATCTTTCTTTTATCTTTTACTTGTTTCAGTCAATAAACTGCGACCATACTGGGGCAGTGCCTCGAAGAAATTTTCGTCGAATGAATAGACCCTAATATATATTTATAAAGCCTGGTACTTTATTCTATGGACACTTTTGACGAAACGCTGGTGGGGGAATAAACACAAACACAAAGACACACACACACATAGATATATACAAACATGCATGTGTGTATGTGTGTGCACACACACGCGCGTGTGCGTGCGTGTATATGTAAGTAAATACGACGGGCTTCTTTCAGTTTCCGTCTACCAAATCCAACCACAATAGCCTCGCTCCGACTGAGGCTATTGAAAGAGACACTGAACCCGGACTGAACCCGGAACCACGTCGTTAGGAAGTAAGTTTCTTACCACGGAACACACTAAAATTTGTTGAAATCATTTACTAAATTAGTGATCTAATTAGTAATGGTCCAAATATCCAGAAAACTTCGTAACCAGTGTAAGAGCTTGTTGGAAAAACTTTCTAGAACTATTATGACTGCTAGCAACGAAAGACTTTTACTTTCAGAGTGGAAGCCATATTGTCAAATGCGTGTCTAGGAAGTGCAATGTTGCTTGGTAGCGAAGCATGTTCTTTGGATGCAGAGGAAGTAAAAACAAGTACGCTTTGCTAGATATGTAATGAGCTGAGGGATAAAGACTCTCTATAAGAGGAATCAAATGTGTTGTGCGGGAAAGAAGACTTCACTGTTACGGGTGTGTGATGCGTATAAGAGCAGGGAGCTAGTTAAAGAAGTGAACACACTGAAAGTAAATGGAGCCTGTGGAAGGAGATCAAAACTAACTAATTAAAGAAAGAAAGAAAGAAAGAAAGAAAACATGTGCGACAAAGTAAAGGCTGATCTCATGTTGTTACAATCATGAGCGAAATGACAAAGTAATGTGTTCATTGTTGTTTGTGCTGAAGAAGACCCGACCACGGTAAATACCTGACCACACATGGAAGCATGGCGAATCACATGTTAAAAAAAACCCACTGGCATATATGTATGTATATGTCTATATGTTTGTGTATATGTGAGTGTACTGTCAAGTCTACTTTTGCCTCCTCTTTAACATATTAACACCGCCTCATCTCTCTGTTACTCATTTCTGTGTCATTCTTATCTTTATTAGTCATCTCTCCTGCACTCAAGCCGTTCGTATAATGACGGATGATATGGGACCCACCCACATTTTATCTACATATAATTGCAATTTCCTTGCTCACCATGAGTTCTATATATATAAGGGACTGCACTGGACCCGTTGTACCCAATACGCTCTACCTTCAATCTTTTTCACTTAATATTACTGCTTCTCACTTGAGCAGCATATTGTTGCTTCTTTCATTTATCCACCCTAACTTTCCTGTTTTCAGTCTCTCTCCCATTACACCCAAAGATAGCTTGGCTTAAGGATACGTACGTGTCTCAATATACTGCGTACTTTTCACCACTTTTCCGAGGTACAACGAAAGCCTTTTAGTACTAAGTCCTACCATATAATACATCCAGCACATTCTGTAAATGAACTTCTGCTCAAGGGTACTATGGTAAGACTGAAGTAAATGAGATTCTTCTGATTCCTTCCCCGAGCTACCTGGTATTGACATTTATCATTTACTTTTACCATTTACCCACTTCTGTTACGAGTCCTGTTTTTAACAACACACTCTCGTTTCTCTCATCCGTTCATCATAGCCTTTCCTTCATCATCACGATTCACTTCCTCAGCCACTTAGTCCAAAGTAAACACACTTTGTATAATGATGCAAACTCTCTAGTCGTTTCACCAAGTGACTGACGACTGAGTGGAAGCATGGGGTTTAGAGAATCCTTTAACATAATATAGGACATGGCGACTTCTTTACTACGGTGTAACGATAAATTGCATTCAGTGCACTGTTAAGTGTAGGGTTGGGAGGACCTTTCTGTCTTGTCGAGTGCACGAGGACCTCTCCATTACTGGTTCCGTGAAAAAACGCACACAGTACATTACAGAAAGTGGTTGGTGTTAGGACGGACATACCACCATAGAGATTAAGCCAAACAAATTTGAATCGTGATGACTCGTTAAACCGTACCTGACAGGAAATTGAAAGTAAAACGGTGACGCGCGCGCTCACGCACACACTCTTGCACTGTATCAGTCAGAGTTTCGTGCAGGGCAAGGAGCTCTCAATCATTAAAACGAATTCACCATTAATCACTCAACTGGCTAAAAACTAAAAACGCCAGGCGAAATGCTTAGCGGCTTTTCATCCTTCCTTACGGTGCAAATTCCACTGAGGTCGACTTTGGTTTTCATTTCTTCTGAGTTGATAAAATAAGCACCACTTGAACTCTGGGACACGATGCAATCGTCGGTACCTCCCCGCTAAAGAATTCCTGGCATTATATCAATATTTGACACTCATAGGTGAAGGCGTGGATGTGTGGTAAGAAGTTTGTTTCCCAATCACATGGTTCGAGGTGTGGCACTTTGGGAAAGTGTCTATTATTATAGCCCGGGCCTACCAAACCCTTGTGAGTGGATTTGATAGAGGGAAACACACAGAAACACAGACACACACACACACACACATACACACACATACACACACGAACACATATTTACATTGTAGCACTCCGTCGGTAACGACGTCGAGGGTTCCAGTTGATCCGATCAACGGAACAGCCTGCTCGTGAAATTAACGTGCAAGTGGCTGAGCACTCCACAGACACGTGTACCCTTAACGTAGTTCTCGGGGAGATTCAGCGTGACACAGAGTGCGACAAGGCTGACCCTTTGAATTACAGGCACAACAGTAACAGGAAGTAAGAGCGATAGAAAGTTGTAGTAAAAGAGTACCGCAGGGTTCGCCA
>NC_068996.1:133596-135613 GCF_001194135.2 Octopus bimaculoides | reverse complement strand
TATATATATATATATATATATATGTATGTATATATATATGCATATATGTAAAAGAAATGATACAGACGGATAATGGAATATACGAGAAACTCTGTTTCACTCGGTTTTATCAGACCATGTTGTTAGTGACTGTATGTCTAAGCCGTTATATATATGTACAGTTACGTGTGCGTGTTCGATCCCCACTACCAATTTTGTTGGTTTGTATGCGCCCCTATATCTTAGTAGTTTGGCGAAGAGAGACCGATAGCTTAAGTACCAGGCTTAAAGGAAAAGAACAAATACTGGGACCGATTTGTCTGACTAAACGCATCAAAGTAGTGCTCCTGCATGGTTGTAGTTCAATGACTGAAACAAGCAAAAGACAAAGCAATACATACATACATGCATACATACATACACACATACGCACACATGTATCAAAGTACAATATTTGTATATATATATATCAATTGTAGGTCTCATTTGTCAATGTATTAATTAACTTTAATTAATCTTATCTTCATCTTCTCTCCCGGTTTTTAATTATATATATATATATCCATGCAAGGTTTGTATATATATATATCCATGCATCACGGTCTCTTTTTACTTGGGTACAGCACTTTTAGTGGGGTAGCACTTAGCAATGCATTATGGCTATAATATATAACATGACTCACGAAGAATCCCTGTTTTACATGTGCTTTTCAAACTTTTTATTTTCTTTAGTTTAATACTGAAGATTCGCTTGGTTTGTTTAAAAAATTGTTTCTTTTTTTAATGATAACACGATAGACAATGGATTGGGTTTATGGAGGAAGAAAACATGTTCATTCTGTTGTCGTATCATTTTTGTCTTTGAGTATTTCTCAAATTAAGCAACTGTTTCTCATTCATTTTTCCCACATCGATTCGTTTCTTCTCGAATTTCTTCCAATCATTCTGATCACTGCTCTTCTTTTATTACACTTCTCCCTCTTTGTCTGTCTGTCTGTCTGTCTCCCTCCCCCTCTCATTCATGTTGATTCTTCTTCACCCATTGTTTCTGCATTGATAATATGCACTGCAGAAACGATCCAGCGTCAAGTTCTAAGCTATTTGATGTCAAATAAAGTACAGTTAATGCAAAACAAGTGCAAACTGTTCTGCTTCTGAAAGGAGATTTTCTTCTCGTTTTTTTTTTTAATATATAATTTTCGATTAATTCGAAATTGTCCGATTTAATTCTTTGGTTGTTTCTTTTGGATATCTGATAACAGGATAGAAAGGAAACTGTTCTGAATATTAGGACGTAAATATTTTGCAATTTCAAGGCGCCTTCATTATCCGCTCGCTGACCATGATATCATATGTGGATGCCATGCTTATTTCTTGCACGAACCTTTGCTCCAGCCGCCAATATTTATAATTTCTTTGAGAAATCTGCTGTGGTACAGATGATCATAAAACAGAGAACAGTTAGCTAGTATCTGCTTACACAAGGTCCCTTCATTGAGAAGCTAGTCAACGTGTTAGCCGTGACCTAAAGACGTGCAAGCCACGTGTTAAAAAACGGTTCAGTCTCGAAGTAGACTTAAGGGGAAAAAAGGACTATTCAAGGAGTGTTCACTTTCTTTAATAAACAAATGTTCTGTAGCTCAGCAGATGACCACCAGTAGAATAAAAATGAAAATTAAAAAACAAACATACGCGATCTCAACAATTATTTGAAACAAAGAATTTCGACAAGAAAACCATTTGACAGCTCACCGGATTCAACTCTCTAGGTCATTTTTTAGATGTGTTTAAGGGAATAAAGTATTGAATAACTATCATTCTTTAATTTTTCACGCGGTGACACACACACACACACACACATATACACACACACACACACGCACACACACATACACACACACGCACACACACGCACACACACACAGACACACACACGCACATGCGCGCACACACACACATACACACGCACACACACACACAGATAGATAGTTAGATATAGATGCGTGCACACGCTCACGTGTGTATAGGCACAACCGCT
>NC_068996.1:126448-133586 GCF_001194135.2 Octopus bimaculoides | reverse complement strand
ACACACGCACATGCACACACATACACACACAGAGACACACGCACACGCACACAGACACACACACGCACACAGACACACACACACAGAGACACACACACGCACATGCACACACACACACACACACATACACACGCACACACACACACAGATAGATAGTTAGATATAGATGCGTGCACACGCTCACGTGTGTATAGGCACAACCGCTTTTAGCTTGTTTACGTCCCCGTAACTTAGCGGTTCGGCAACAGGACCGATAAAATAAGTATGAGGCTTATGAAAATAAGAACAGGAGTCGATTCCTTCGATTAAAAGCTTTCAAGACCGCAGTCTAATGACTGAAACAAGTAATATATACAAAAAGTCAGTCCAGCCATCCAATGAAATTAGGATCAACCATAAAAAAAAAAAAAACGCTTGATTTGGTAGAAAAGCGTTTTTACCTACTCCCAAAGAATAATGAAACCAAAATTTAAAAAAAAAAAAAATGAAACTATCAACCCATAACATGTTTATCCACCAGTTGTAAAATTTTAGCATCTATTTTGGTGGAGGAGAAAACATGCATTTATGAAAGAGAACTATTTTCCGCACTGAACAAAAGGGGTGCCGCCGAGGTTCATATAAATAAAATGATCAACTCGTAATTGCATGATCTTTGAGAACTGTCATAACAAACGCAGAAAGTTCAGTTCTGCGTAGATTGATTACAGAAATACTTTTGATAAGATACCGCATTCATGGGTCCTGAAGTCACTAGACATTTCTCTCGTAATTTCAAACTTTGTGAAACACGAATCTTCAAGATTAGCATCAACTGTGGCATTTTCTAAGGTGACTCACTTTCACCTCTGATTTTCTCAGAGCAGTGTATTGGTATAAAAATGACAAGAAAAGGAGCCATTTATTTTCTATGAATGACTTAAAATTCCATGACAAAGTCAATGATGAGCCTGAAGGCCGATTACGTTTTGTGAAAGTATTCAGTGATGACATGACATCGGAGTAGAATTTGGTTTTGATAAATGTGCCAAGGCCATTTCGAGAGAGCGAAACTGAAAACCTCACATTCAGTCGTGTTAGATGTTTACATAGTTATAAAAGAACTTGAGCAGGAACAAACTTATTGACATCTAAGAATAAACGAAGGTTTTGGTAATTAGCATGCAAGCATGAAAGAGAAGATCAGGAAGGAATGCTTTAGGAGAGTTCGAGCAGTCCTGAAATTTGATCTAAATGCACACAACAAGATGTTAGTCACAAATTCCTAAGCAATTCCAGTTGTTACTTATAGCTTCAATGTGCTGAACTGGATTATCAGTGAAATAAAGAAAATTGATAGAAAAATGCGTAAATTGCTGAGTTGTAATACGATGCACCACTTGAAGGCAGACGTGGATCGTTTTTACCTTCCCAGAGACCAAGAATGTCGAGGTTTAATCCAATTTGAAATTTATTAGAAAATCACCACAATTGGGCTGGCCAAATATCTTGAAACAACAAACGAGTGGAAGTTAAAACTTGTTGAAAATTACGAAGCTTTATTCTGTTTTGAAAGAGAGAAAAATTTTGCTATTCCATAAATTGATAGCCAAGCTGAATAGCCCGAGGGAAGTGTAGAAACTGTTGTTGCAAAAGTGAAACTAATGAAAAAAGAAAAATGCACAAGAACAACTGGCTGGTAGGTGGGAACATAAACCTCTGCTTGGTGAATATGTAGCCAGTAGCAAACAAACTGATATTGACCAGAAGCACGTCTATCAGTAGCTTTGTAGCTATTGAGTTCAGTAGCTACAAAGCTCAGGACTAAAGGTAAAGATCGAAGACTTCATATTCGTTGCTCAAGATAATAACTTAATGACCCGGAAGTGATGAAAATTGAGTTGACCCAAAGAACCCATATTGCAACGATGAGATTGAAACAGTGGACCACCTAATCTCTGGGTGTAAGGTTTTAGCATCAATAGAGTATAATTTCGAGATATGACAGAGTTGGCTAATATCTACTCTGGTTAATATATCTATATTATAAAATCAAAACTGTTGACAAGTGATACAAACACCATCTTGAGGCTCTGTGTAATTAAGAGAGATGTAACTTTTCTTTGGGAATTTCTATTACATACAAACCGGAACATTAAAGCCAATAAACCGGATATTGTTGTAAAAAAAGACCAAAATAATAAAATTTGCTTATTGATTGGCACGAATGTTCCTGGTGATCATACTAGCTTGACAAAAGAATTTGATAAGCTCAAAAAATATAAAGATTTGCTCATTGAAATCGGAAAAAAATGTGGCATCTCAAAGCAATTACAATATCAGTGATTGTAATAGTATTTGGAATGATCAAAAAGGAGACTGAAAATTATTTGGGAAATGATCCATGCAAGAAGTGCAAAAAATTGTTTTAATCGGTAGGTCATTATACTGAGAAGAGCATTGTCAATGTGAGAACGATTACCACTCATGTAATTTTTTTGTTGTTCTTCCTTTCTTTTTTCTCTTTTCTTTCTTTCTTTGTTCACATAGCTTGAGTCTGTAAATGAATAATTTGATATATTTATTTTAAACGGGCTATCAATGTATACGATACGTTTCTTTCTCATGGGTACCGGAAAGACACTCGGCAAGAAATGGAAACAAAATTGGAAGGAAACTAATAATAATAATGATAATAATAACAACAACAACAACAACAATAATAATAATAATAATGATAATAATAATAATAATAATAATGAGACACCAGAGCAGAAGAGGCTTAAAAGCAGTAGAAGAATGTGTACAGATGGAAAGAAAAGTCTAGTAGAGTATTTACAGAGCAGCACAGACAAACTAATAAAGACAGTTAATAAAGAACAAGTGATGAGGTTCATAATAGGAGAAAAGGACAAAAAGGAAATACAAAGAGAGCACGGCAGACAGATTGAAGAGAAAATTCTGGCTAATTTTTGAGAGCCACTGAAGAAGTATGTGGAACAAATTCCTGGGCTTGTTTAAAAAAGGGGGCGATTAAAAAAAGAAAAAGAAACAGAGAGACTAATTGTAGCAGCCCAAGATCAAGCGATAAAAACAAACAACTTGAGAAAAAATATATATGGAGAGAATGTCAGAAAAATGTAGAGCCTGTGGAACTTGGAACGAGACAGTGGCAAACATTGTGGCAGAATACCATGAGTTGGCACAAGAAGAATATAAGAAATGAAGGCATGACCAGGTTGTAAAAGTTTTACACTGGAAACTGTACCAGAAATGGGGATCTGAAGCTGGAAACACATGGTACAATCATCGAGTCGAAAGAGTAGTGGAATCGGAGAAATGTAAGATTTTGTGGGACTTTCCTATTCAAACAGACAAGAAGTTAGAAAATAATAGACCGGACATAACAATTATTGATAAAGAAAAGCGAAGTTGCTTACTGATTGACCCATCATGCCCGTTTGATTTCAGAACCGTCAAGAAGAGGACGAGAAACAAAAAAATACAATCCCCTAAAATTTGAAATAGGAAGTATTTGGAGTATGAGAACTGTAAAGGCTATGCCTATAATAATTGGTGCGTTGGGAACAGTAAGCAAAGGTAAAGACAAATGGCTGAAGAAGATTGGAATATAATACCCGGTAGAGCTCCTGCAGAAAGTTTATCTCTTAAGGACAACAAGGATTATCAGGAGAGTTCTAAGCACGTGGAAGACTGCTGAAAATTTGTGGATATCTAAGGTATCCACAGCTATCCACATAAATTCTACCAGGAATAAGACCGAATCTGCACCAAACCAAACTGATAATAATGATAATAAAATATTATAGGCTTATAATAGCCAAATTACCAATTCAGAACCAGCCCTGAGAATCAATCATCAGAAGCGGTTGAAAGTATCATATTACGGCTGCTGTAAAAACTGGAATGAAATTCAAGATATAAATCGTTCTCAAGTTAAATGTAAAGAAAGATACTTAGTTCATTGGAGATATGTTCTTTTGATCTGAACCAAAAAGGTTCATTCCGATACTTATTTGTAGGGTAGGATTGGAACTGTGGTGAGAGTGGAGTAAATGTGCAGGGATTGTTTAAGAGTGGGAGTGCAAGATGTTAATTTTAAAATCATGTGTTGTCATGTGCATGTGTGTGTGTATGCGCTTGTATATTTGGAATATCTTTTATCAATTTCTGAGAATGCCGTGAGGAGAAACTTCGATGGAATCCAACTTTATATTCATGGAGAATTCATCCAGTTTGCTAAGGTGTATCTGTGCTCATGCGGGTAGGGTGGAAAAAGCCCTACACTTGATGTTTATACCTGGATGAAGGACTTCTTCAGTATGATTTTTTTTTCAGCCGATCAGAGTTTGCACCTCCTGTTGCTTTATATTAAGGTTGGCACTTTCTAAAACTATCCATTAATGCAATGCACAGCTCCCTGCCCCCAGCAAAACTATGCCAATAATACTAAAATATTAAGGCAATAAAAGATTTGAAAGTCTGAAAATGCTTGAGAAGTACTTCGATGCCATAGACAGATGGATAAAACATTATGTAAGTCAACATAATAAAGTTTTAGGTGTTTCGCTTTCACCTCCAGTATTAAACAATATGGATACAGAAGGCTAGAAGGCACCAGTGTAGTAAGATTAAACAATACCTAAGGCATAGAAATTGTTATAGTTAACGGGTATCATTCTAGGATTTGTTAGAAGAATGATGCAGAAGATTGCTCAGACGAATTTTGACAACAATCAGGACAAAAACACAAGAGGTCATGCTTCTTCTCTGGGAGAATATTTTTCTCTCAGTCGCTTAGATGCTTCCAACTATAATGGGTATGTACTAACAAACTCAGTACAAACTGGAGGCAAACCGAAAGGACTGACTTCACATAAATAATAACAATAATAATAATGATGATGATGATGATGATGATGGTGATGATGATGATGATGATGATGATGATGATAGTGATGCTGATGATGCTGATGATGCTGATAATAATAATAATAATAATAATAATAATAATAATAATAATAATAATAATAAACCAACAAAGTAAAAAACGAAGAAACATCATGGACGTAGCTCAGCAAGGGTGACCTAAAAAAGAATACTGAAAGCCTAATCATCACTGCCCAGGATCAGGCATTGAATACCAACTCAGTGAAAAAAAAAATGTATACCACACAAGTGCAACGGACCTGTGCAGAATATGTGGGAAGATGGCCGAAAGCGTGACTCACATTGTTAGTGTTTGTGAAAGTCTTCTGCAGAAAGAATACAAGCGTAGACACGACAAAGTAGCCCAAAACCTCCACTGGTTATTATGCTGTAAGTATGGATATGAGGTTATGGGTGCTTGGTACCAACATACACCAGAAAAGGTAATGGACAAAAAGGAGAAGGCTTAATTCCTCTGGGACTTTGACTTCCAGACAGACAAGGTGTTAGAGCACTGGAGGCCAGATATAGTAACCTTTAGGAGGGACAAAGAAGTGTGCCTAATAATCGATGTAACAGTGCTAGGAGGTCAGCATATCATCATGAAAGAAAGAGAAAAAGTTGATAAATATGGAGAGCTGAGAATTGAGATCGCTAAGATGTGGCAGCTATGAAAATCAAACACGAAAGTTATCCCTACTGTCATCGGAGCAATGGGTTCAATATCACCCAATCTGAAAAAAACATCTGAAAACTTTAAAAATAACCTACAATCTAGCTGTATTTCGAAAGTCAGCATTACTCGGAACTCCACGCATACTGCGTAAAGTATTGTCTGTCTGAGGTCCTTGTTGTGACTTGACAAACAGTACAAACCCTGGTAGACACAATATCTTTAATCAACAAGCTCACGATATTGTATACTGTGCGACATCTACTATACTACTACTACTACTACTACTACTACTAATAATAATAATAATAATAATAATAATAATAATAATAACAGCAAGAAGAAGAAGGAGGAGGAGGAGGAGGAAGAAGAAGAAGAAGAAGAAGAAGAAGAAGAAGAAGAAGAAGAAGAAGAAGAAGAAGAAGAAGAAGAAGAAGAAGAAGAAGAAGAAGAAGAAGAAGAAGAAGAAGAAGAAGAAGAAGAAGAAGAAGAAGAAGAAGAAGAAGAAGAAGAAGAAGAAGAAGAAGAAGACTGGGAAGCATCATGGAGGTGGCTCAACAAGGGTGCCTAAAATGAATACCGGAAACCTAATCATGGCTGTCCAAGACCAGGAATTGGAGAGACCATGGATGAACCCGATGATAGTGGGTATAGTTATTTAGGGATTTTGGAGCTGGATGACATTATATACAGAGAAATGAAAGTCAAGGTCAATGAGGTGTATCAAAAAAGGGTGAAGATGGTGTTGAAATCCAACCTGAATGCCAAAAATTTGATGAATGTCAAGGCAGTTGCGGTGGTCAAATATAGTGCGTCCATCCTCAAATGGACTAAGGAGGAAATATCAACAATGGAGAGAAGGACGAAAAAGCTGATGTCGCCGCAAAGGGTACTACACCCTAAAGCAAACATAAACAGAAAAAGAAAGAATGATGGCAAAGGACTAATTAGTATAGACCATTGTATAAGGGGTGAAAGGAGAACGTTTACTGAGTATTTGATAAATAGTGATGAAGACCTGCTACAATACGCTGCAATATGGGTGTAAATGCCGAAAGAGTGATGGGCTAGGAAGAGTTTAACCAAAGAGCTGAAGAGGAAAGACGACCTTGAAATGAATATCAATGGACAGTTTGAAAAGGTGAAGGATACTATAGCATCGTGGGCATGGCTTGCTTGAGTGAAGTGGTTTGAAGTGAACCACCGAAAGCTTGACCATCGCCGCACAAAACCAGGCTCTCGCTACCAATTCGGTTGAGTATAACATCTATAAAACTTCTGACACCCAGAAATGCAGACTCTGTGGAAAGAGTGTGGATAATGTGACTTACTTGGTAAGTGGATGTGAGAACCTTGCACAAAAAGAATAGAAACGTCGCCACGATAAAATGTGTGTGTAAATACCAATATGAAGTCACAAAGAACTGGTATGAGCAAATACCTAGTAAAGTTATGCAGGAGGATGGAAAAGTAACGATACTCTGGGACTATGATTTTCAGACAGATCGTGTAATCGAACACCGTCGGCCGGATATT
>NC_068996.1:120466-125254 GCF_001194135.2 Octopus bimaculoides | reverse complement strand
GTCTATGTGATCTCAAATTTTAAAGCAAACACATAATTTTCTTATGGTTTCTTAAACATTCACTTGAACAAAACTGTACAAATCCAAATATATGGTACCCTAGGCATAACACCTACATGAACTTCTAACTTGTTGTCTCTTGAGGTCTCTGGGTGAGACTTGGATCCAACTTGTACAAATGCAAAACAAAAGTCAAACATAAAATAATAATAATGATGATGATGATGATAATAATAATAATAATAATAATAATAATAATAATAATAATAATAATAATAATAATAATAATAATAATAATAATTCTTTCTACTGGAAGCACAAGGCCTCAACTTTGGGGGAAGGTATTAAGTCGATTATATCAACCACAGAAAGGATGAAAGGCAAAGTCGACCTCCGGTTGAATTTGAACGCAGAACGTAACGACATATGAAATACCGCTAAGCATTTCGCCTGGCGTGTTAAAGATTCTGCCAGCTCGCCGCCCTATTTCATTGGTACTTTATTTCATCGACCCCGAAACGATAAAAAGCAAAGTCATTCTTGGTGGAATTTGAACTCAGTAGAAACGCTACTGAGCTCTAACGATTCTGCCAGCTCATCGAATCCTAAATTTGGAAAATGTGTTCATTGCATCGTATTTTTTGTTTTTCATTCCAAGAATTAACTTTACCATCCTCATTGATTGAAGAAATTGACAGAGTGAAAGAGAATGAGAGATAAGAATAAGAGTGAGAGTGACATTGGGAGTGGTGTGATGGAGTGGGATGGAAGAAAAGTTGAATGATGGGGGGGGGGGGTTGTGAAGGAAAATGATTAAGTGTGAAAGGAAGAAAGCGATTGTGAACGGAAGGGTCGCCAAGATAAGAGTGTGCGAGTGTGAATAGAGGAGAGCGGAAGGCGATGGAGCGAGAGTGAGAGAAGGCAGGAAAGCGAAGGTGAAGAGAAGAAAGAATAGAAACAGGGTGAAGGGAACCGTGTGTGTGTGTGTGAAAAGAATGGTAGGGAGTAAGATGGAAATAGAGATGGTATAAAGTGAGTGAAATAAGTGAGGGACGAGCGTCAATGGTTAGAGGCATGAGCGGGGAGAAAGTTAAACGACTTGAGGTAGTAGTAGTAGTAGTAGTAGTAGGAGGAGGAGGCTGTAAAGGTGCAAAGATAAAAAGGGAAAAAAGTAAACGGCGAAAGCAAGGAATGAGAACGAAGGGGTGGGAAAGGAAGAGGCAGTAAGAGAGAGTGAAGGGGGGAAAGGAAAGTGGGAGGATGGGAAGAAAGAAAAGATGTGTGAAGTGAACGGTGGGAGTGGGTGAAAAAGGCGAAAGAATTGAGAGATGGAGGGAGAGAGAGAGAGAGAGAGAGAGAGAGAGAGAGAGAGAAAGAGAGAGAAAAAAAGAGAGAGAGAGAGTGAGAGAGAGAGAAAGAGAGATAGGACGAGAGTGGGGCGAGAGAGAAAGTGAGAGTAAAAGTGAGTAAAGCGGCGTAGAAATGAGTGACAAAACGAGCGACAAACGTAACATGGGAACATGTAAGCAGAAGGGACAGGGAACGTAGCAGAGAGAAAGGGAGTGGAAGGGAACAGAAGGGATAACTTGGAAATACCTGAAGAAGATAAGCTATGTCATTTGGTTAGAAAACCTGTTAGAAATAGCAACCAAATCTCCCTCAACTTTAGCCAGTGTAGTTCTTTATAATATATATGTTTACTACTATATACAAAAACGACTCTTTGTGGTCGTTCGAAATGCTTGAAATACCAGTCAAATTTCTCCCCAATCACACCCTGTTTTCTTAAAAAGAAAACGACGTACTGGATAATGTACCCCTAAGATCTACTGTTTCTAAATAAAATGCATGATGGTTACAGTTGGAGCGCTTTTGATGATGTGTCTGCTAGCTCGAGGAACGACCAGGGACTGAACAACAGCAGCAGGGACTAAACAACAACCTGTAGAAGTGGAGGGAATCAGAAACAGAAAAGAAAGAAAGAAGAAAGAAGAAAGAAAAGAAGTGGCGATAGACAGTGGCATGCGCGCGGGTGTGTATGTGTGTGCGCGCGTGTGACTGACTGCGTGCGCGACTGAATCTTTTTGTAAGTAATAAAAGGTGTGGGGAGAAAAGAAGAAGAGGAAAAGAAGGCGGAAGATAACAAGTAAGAAAGTGAGAGATAGAGATAAAAACATACAAATAGAGATGTAGACAGATACACGTACACACACACACACACACACATATAAAATATACAGAGAGCAATAGAATCACAAACGTATACAAATATAATACAGACACGAGCACATACAGTGACAGAAATACGCTACGCAGACAGGCAGGCGGGCGGGCAGGCGGACAGGCGGACAGGCAGGCCAAAGAACAAATCAAAAATTCTACCAACCCTTCCAGAAGTGGCAGAGAAACACCGCGTGAAGAAAAGTTAGATTTTCTCTTCGTCTTCTCTGTTTTTGTTTTTCTCAAGAAATTGTCTGATTTTAGTGATTTTACTAAATCTACCAAGACTGTTTCTATTTTAAACCATCAATTTATCAAATTTTACCAACTGTAACAGTTTTAAGGAAATTATTACCAATTTAAAAAATTTACGAAGTTTAGCAATTTCTCTTCTTTCACTGAGATTTTGTGTTTATCAAATTTATTGGGTTTACCAATTTTACAATTTTAGCGATTTTCACTTTTTACCAAGCATTTTTCTGCTTTTACCAAATTTACTTTTTTTCTTTACTTTTTCCAAGAAATCCACTTATTTTTTTTCTTACACTGTGTAATGATGGTTTTTTATTAAGCGTCGAACTACCGAAGCGAACTGGAATTTCTAGCTGGACTCTGATTCATTTAGAATATACGTATGTCATACATAAATATACGGATTGTTTTCTTTTTTTACGGAAATTCTTAGCGAAACGTGAAACAGATACGTATCTTCCTTTCATCACAACAAATATACTTCTGCATAAGTACATACTTCTACAAACATACTTTTGTTGCGTATATACATACATATATTTCAAGTTTATCTTTTTACCAACGATAAAGTTAATCACGGAAAAACGATTCTAAATCGCGTTGTTTATACATTTGTAAATAAATATTTGTACATACTCACTTGAACATATACAGCTGTATATACAGACATATATTTGGAAATTCAAGTTAAAACTTGAAGAGTCAACATTTTCTGCAATTTAATATCTATACGTACATACATAATACGTATACAACATTACGCACGCAATTGACACACGAACACATACACAGAAACACGTGCATCAGATACACGTACACATACACATATTTATCAGCTTATGTCTGCGTTCATATATCTATACATGTACATTATTTTTTCCTAAACTTTCGAAAAGTATTGACGTAAAACAAACTTACAAAACAATCAATTCTTGCAAGTAATTATACAAATAAATACATCATCACCAACAACAAATTAACCATTATAAGACATGGCATTCACTCTGCGATTCGTCTGCATTCTAGTCACCGCTTTTCTTCTCTTTGGACAATGTACACTAGAGTCGAGTACGAGAAGTCCCAAGAATGGCAGAGGTCGAAGGGGCCGGCGAAGGTACAGGTGTGACGATTTACTTGCTTCTGTAAACAGAATGGTTGAAGATCGTCTGAAAAAGTTCGAAAAAGATTTCCCTGGGGCTAGTGGGACCATGAGTGCAATGCTTGGTTTGAAACGTGAAAATAACTCGGCTCGAGTCCTCGAACTGGACATGAGATTGAATAAACTCAGTGGCGATGTGCTTGACACACGCAGCCTTCTTGAATCACAACATCAAACGCTCAGGTCGATTCGGGATCAAGTTAATACACAAAAGGAAGAAATCGGAAGGGTGGGTGAAAATTTTACCATACTGGAAGGTGTGGTTCGAAACTTATCAATGATTGCTGAGCATCTACAGGAATTACTACCTAGTGTATACGCTACGACTACAGCCTATACCCCTAAAAATCCACAGACCACTGAAGCTGCTAATCTACCCAGAGGTAAGCGACTTTGACTTTATTCTTTGTAATATGGTTTTTCTTTCAATTATGTAGCATTTAAAGTATCTTATTCGTGATCCAGTATTGATTTTACATTAAAACTATCACACCATCCATCAACATCACGCAAACTCTTCCGATACATTAACCTGCTCTCCTTTCGTCACCTCAACTGTCACACACAGCCCCAGTAATAACCATGTTTTTACTTATCATTCCTTCCTTACAGTTGTCCACTCTCTGGAATTCCCCTTCCAATGCAAACGTTTTTCCTGTGCACGTCAAATGTTTATACTAAATGTCAACCGCATCAGTCTCATCTGAGGACTTGCGAAGGTCATCTCCACCTCTCCTTCCTACTGAGTAAACCTTAAATTTGCGCTTGTCATATTTCCCATACATTTCTTGTATCCGGTATTGAGTTCTTTATATTCGTAATTGATAAATTGTTTCAGTGGTTGAAAGGCGGCCAAACTGAGACACCGGCTTCAATGGGTTTTGCTGATAACATTGATCTCAGTCAGAGATGGATATTGCCTTAGGTACTCGGGGTACTTCAGGTTCGAGGGACCCTCACAAACAAAGATTAAAGGATAAAAAAATGCACAGCAAACCCCCTTATTGTATACAATACGAGCTGTAAAGTTACAAATACAAACAAAAAATAAATGCAAAAAACTGACCAGGTGTGCATAAACGTTACATGGAAATTACATATAAACATACTTAGTAAACCTTACACATAATATAAAATGTAAACACTAACAAGTCAGT
>NC_068996.1:113400-117866 GCF_001194135.2 Octopus bimaculoides | reverse complement strand
TATTTACTTAATTTGTCAAAGTACTTTACAGATATATTTTTATCAGTGGGAACATTTACATATATTAGTCTACAAGTATTTTCTTCCCTGTCTGTAGCGGCTATGCCTGATCGATTAACCTGGAACCATCTTTTGAGATTATCGTTGATGCTGATTAACCCAGTTCAGTCCTTATTGAGCAGATGAATGATTAGAGGCATCCTAGCCATGATCGTTCAGTTTTATTCAAGTAAAACATAATCAGCTCTACATTATCCAATGCCCTCTTTTCAAGACGATAGACAGGCAGTGAGTTGAGGAACACTTAACGGCTATTTTAAGTCAACTGAACATTTCTAAACTCACTTGTCTCAAAAGCAATAAGGTTGTTATTCGTCTTGAGTGGTTGTCATCAACGTCTCTGTGTGTGTGTGTGTGGCTGTGTGTGTGTGTGTGGCTGTGTATGCGTGTGGCTGTGTGTGTGTGTGGCTGTGTGTGTCTGTGGCTGTGACCGAAAGCGTACACCTCGCTTCTTAGCAGGATTTAAAAGATCGATTGAGTCCAACCCATCAAAATCGATGACGAAGTTGGTCCAAGGTAAAGAAATCAGTCAAATGACCGTTTCTAGGGCTTTGAGACAAGACCTCCATATGAAATCGTACGTGAGGAGACACCGTGACATTCTAACTATCCGCTTCAAAGCATTTCAAGCTGAAAGAAGTCCCAAACTTCTTAACCACCTGGAACTTTGTGGCGAAGACATCCGTATTTTCATGGATGAAAAGAAGTTCATGATAGACGAAGTTGCAAACCGCCAAAATTCACCAAATTCCTTCATTTATGAATAGCAAGAATCCGGCTTCCTTTATGGTTTTTGGAGCTGTTGCAAGTGATGGGAAGTTGATACCACCTCATTTTATTGGAGCGACTCTTAAAATCAGCACAGCAGAGTATCTCAAAATCTTAGAAGTTTTGTTGCCTTGGATTAGGAAGCATTATGATGCAAGTCGAATCATGTTTGTATAGGACTCCGCGCCCGCTTATTCTTCGAAAAGAGCGCAAGAATTTTGGAAGAAAGAATTGCCCATGTTTGTCTCTTAAGATATCTGCCCCTCTAAGCTCGTCAGATTTGAATCCGTGTGATTGTTGGCTATGGACGTAGTTGAAGCAATATCGAAAGCAACTTCTCACGACTCTGTGTGGTTTCACCGATGGCTTCGATCAAGCGAGCATTGTGTAAGATGTAAAAGAAAGAAATAGTTAAGGCATGCGCATCATTTCGTAAACGGATTGAACTCTGGCGGTTACATTGAACGGAAATAAGTGCTGAACACTCCACAGTAAATTGGCATGAACATAACATTTGCTATGTTCAGTTTTTTCGAGTTACATCAATTATGATAAAGATATTTAAATGGTTTCAAAACACACACACATTTTTGGCAGAACAAACAGGCGAAATAGAACTGAAGCATGAGTATATATAGTTTTCTTTATATATCTGATCGGGAGATCAAAAGTAACTCAAAGACCTAGAGTTTCGTACACGATAAGTTCTATGCACAAAGCACTCGCTCTTGACTAGTTTTTGTAACTTTCTGTCGATTTAAAATCAAAAATTTTGTATACACAGATAGACGCATATATATACATATACATACACACACATACATTCATTGGTAATATTCGTATTGAACTCAATGTAGCCAACATCGACTAATATAATAATTTTATCAAGAAATGGAGATTGGGTGCGTAGATATGAAATTTAAATGAGTAATTATATTATGGAATTTTGGAGAAATCTTTTATCACCATTCACGTATTCCAAGAATTAAGTGGTGCATTTTGCGTGTTTATTTGTGGATTAGTGAGCATTATAATGAATGACTCAGTGGTTTGTAAATATACTTTATTTTTATCTGATTATTGATTATTTCGTTGAACGATCTTCTTTATTTAAGTACACTAAGAGCGAAAATATATATAGAAAAAGAAAGGGCGTAGAAGGCACATTTATATCATACTGGTTAAAATGTACACAAATATATCAAACCACCATTTAATAACAGAAGCTCTTAGTATCGCCAATTTAAATGTGTTAATTACAAAAGTCAATAGGTAGATTTTTTAAAGACCTTAACATTTATAATTAAATCCCTAATCCTAACCCTAATTTGAGTCCAAGGCAGTAAGAGAGATGCAAAGGTGTATTTGTAATTGAGATACCATCTATCAATTGACATTACACTATAAATGAATATCGCTTTTGCAAGTGTGTGTGTGTGTGTGTGTGTGTGTGTGTGTGTGTGTGCCTTGGCAAATGAGTGTTATAATAAATATACTGAGTATTTACAACAATAATTTACATATTTTATATTTTAAGTTTTTATATTCCATTAGATTTTATTCTAAACATTGTTCTGCACAGACTAAGTAGAGTTTCTGCTCTAAGTTCAAGTATTACTCTGGATGGATCATAAGTGGGTTTTATTTTTAAGTGTTTTATTTCCATCGGAAGTACTTTTTGGACTTTATCTTTTAACCATTTCTCCACGCTCCTCGCACGCGACTATCCCGCGTCTACTTCCATTTATGGAAACATAAAAAGAACTAAAGATTTGAAAATATATACACAGTATGCAAACACACACACACACATACACACACACACACAGATAAACACAAACACTCATGGATAAAATTTGTTAGTGGTAGTCAGTAAAAATATATGAGAAACTAAATCGTTCGCATCTAAGCACTACAGTTTTACTTCTACTAGCTTCTATTAAGGACACGCAGAAGCTCATGATATACCCACACGTATTAATTTCCCTGTTCGTATAACAATTCTCAGGTTTCTATGCCTTTATTATGCAACTTAAGGATGACTTGTACCGCAAAGATGTTTTAAAGTGAACGTATATGTGCATTGAATTTAATTTATCGTTGTGTTGCAAGGGACTGAAATAATGTTGACAATAAAGGTGAAAATGAAGATCAAAATGATAAAAATTTGGCGTTATATGTGTGGTTCAAAATATTTGTAGTTGTTTTGAAATGGTTTTGTTATGTTGGGAAGAGAATATTCTTCAGAAGTGTCAGCTGAGGATTTGAATTTTATTCAGAAGCAATTCTAAACTATCCGTGATGCAAAGGTTACACGGTTTATTATTTACCGGTATATCACTTTACGCTTGAAAGTATTTTCTGTTTTAAGTTGTAACGTTCACTTTTATTTTACAAGTAATTGGCGTGTGAGATGTCTTTCAACCAGCTTAAATATTACAGAGCGTAAAATTCGATTACTGGCCAAATAGTCGTTTTACTTGTAAATTTTTCCTCTAAGTTGCATCTCCACCGACCATTATCACTGTTGTATTATTATTATTATTATTATTATTATTATTATTATCATTATTATTATTATCATTATTATTATTATTATTATTATTATTATTATTATTACGTGCACTATTGCATATTGATCTTTATTTAGCTTGTTCCAGTAACATTAGCTTCCTACAAGGGGATATTGCTAGGTCCTCGATCAATTTTTATCAATGAAATGGTCTCGCTCGACCATCCTGATGTTAGAATGTAGCCAATTCAAAGAAAGAGACAGAGAGAGGGGTAAGGAAAGAAAGAAAGAAAGAAAGAAAGATAAGAAAGAAAGAAAATAATCGACCTAAGTATTTGGCTGTTTATTTGTCAAATCACCTCAAAGTAATGAAGGTCAAACTTGTAGATATAAGCAAGATTTGAAACTTGAATTCAGAGAATCGGGAATAAATACTGAACGACATTTTATCCAACGCTTAAACATCTTTACATATTCACTGCAATTTTCCCCCTCCACTCCACGTTCATCCCTTCCTCTTCAATTTCCCTTTACTTCTCCCTCTTTCACCAGTTTCTCTTTCCCACCATTACCTCTCTACTTATGAATGTTCACTTTGCTTTGCGTTCCCCAGCAATTGTTGTCCGTCGTTCAAACACAGAGGCTGTCAAACTATTCTATTTATACCTTTCCTCCAATCATTTCAATCCTGAAAGATTCTGTAGAAATGTGTTGGAAACGCAACATCACGGCAACATTCTGCTCTTTCTGTTATTTTCCTCCAATAAATGAATTCTTGACGACGCAAACTACCACACATCTCCTTACATCACATGCGCGTGCACACTCTCATACATGCACTCATACACACACATCTATAGGGAAGCCTGCGTGTGCTTGTAGATTATATTTGTACATATATATGTTTACAAACACACACATCTATACATGTAAGCATACATATACACCAACACATAATGTCCTTATTACCAGCAGTTGGCATGGGTTGAACGGACCGTTGCGATCTAATTCAGTTTTTATTTGGTGTCACTGTCTCATAGAGGCTTGTATGTTTCAGTTTTGGCTAGGTGTTCTACTATTGAGTGCGTTTTATCATAGTAGGAGCACTCGAGAGATTGTCAAGTCC
>NC_068996.1:110108-113264 GCF_001194135.2 Octopus bimaculoides | reverse complement strand
CGTTTTATGTTTTCTTCACTAGTTTGCTAGTAAGTTTACAGTGTGTACATTTTACCGCGGGTACATTTTACCGTGACACCAGCAGAAGAGGATTGTTTCCTCCAGTTTACAGTATTTTTTGTACAATTTTCAGCATCCTATGCATGTCATAGACCCATACCAGTAGAGTATTCTTTCTTGCACTCAATAACTGATTTCTCTTATACACACGCTCATCAATACGCCGCCTAATGTTACACATCCAGTGAACCATACTTGTTTCATTTCTGTCTTGCCTTCACCAGTCTTCTGTATTCAAAGCCCATTATTATACTCGCGTACATTCCACTTTATATACACGCTCCAATCAATCTGTTTTTCACTCAGAGAAATAAACTCTTGATATTCGATAAAGATAATAACACTATTATTTTTTACAGCCTGTTTTACTATGCTTAGCGCACCTTGTTGCATGTGTGTGTGTGTGTGTGTGTGTGTGCATGTGCGGCGCGCGCATGTGCGTGCAATATTTATATTTTGGTTGAGCTGGCCTCTTACGCTGGAGTTTTCCTTGTTTATTTACTTGGTCATCCGGAAAGTTGTAACTTGCCTGATGATTCCAGAGTAGCGACGGACTGACTGACCTGAATAAAATATTTATTTCTTTATTACCCACAGGGGTGGGGGCTAAACATAGAGGGGACAGACAAGGGTATTAAATCGATTACATCGACCCCAGTGCATAACTGGTACTTATTTAATCGACCCGGAAAGGATGAAAGGCAAAGTCGATCTCTGCGGAATTCGAACTCAGAACGTAACGGCAGACGAAATACTGCTAGGCAGTTCGTCCGGCGTGCTAACGATTCTGCCAGCTCGCAGTCCTGACCTGAATAAAATATTACTCACCTCTTATATAATACTGAGTACTCTTTTTTTTCCGATAGCCAACACTGAACTTGTATGTGTGTGTGTGTGTGTGTGTGTCTGTGTGTGTATTTCATTAAATACACAACTACCTTTCATCTTATACCTGTTTCAGTCATTTAACGGTGGCCATGCTGGGGCAGATGAATCGATTCCATTACTTACTATTTTTAAAAACTCTGGTACTTGTTCTATCTTTCGCTTTTGCCGAACCGCTAAGTTACAAGGACGTAAACACACCAACGCCAGATGTCAAGCGGTGGCGAGGGACAAATAGAAATGCAATATAAGTGTAGTTTCTGTAGTTAATTGTTGTTGAATTAAGTATTTTCCTCTAGTATGTCCTTATTTAATTTTTTTTTTTTTTTTTTTAGTGCGAGCTCAGATGTTATGTGTTGGTTTAATGTTGCTTGTGCATGGTGAGCCTATGTGAGAGTGTTGTACTGTTTTGTGCAATGTAACAGTTAATGTCCTGAAGTCTGCAACTTTTAGAGTTTTACAATCAATATACCTTCGGCGGGAAAATCATTACGATTCAACTTGTATATATGAAACAACATATACACCAAATGTATTTAATTCATGAAGATGAGACTGTGAATGTCTGGAAACATTGGATATATTCCAAACCAACCGTTAAAAGCTAATAAAAAAAACGAAAAATCTAAAACAAAACAGTTAAAACTTGAACATAGTTGTGATTTATTGAAATCTGTGTAAAAGAAAAGCTGTTCCCATATCTGTCGTGCGTTAGCTTAATGTTGCATGTGCAACATATCTGTGTGTATGTGTGTGTGTGTGTGTGTATGTGTGTGTGTGTGTGTGTGCCTGTGTACATGTATATTTATATGCATTTATTTATATACATATATTGCATGTATATATGTGAGTGCGCGTGCGTGTACGTATAGAGGTATATCTTGTTTCTCTCGATATATTTACAGAGAAATGCCTCTGTGTATACATATGTATCTGTGTGTGTGTGTGTGTGTGAGAGAGAGAGAGAGAGAAAGAGAGAGAGAGAGAGAGAAAGAGAGAGAGAGAGAGAGAGAGAGAGAGAGAGAGAGTATATAATCTTAAGAATAAGCATGGTTGTATGCTTAAGAAGCTCACCTCCGTGGTTTTGGGTTGAGTCCCACAACGAGATACCTTAGGTAAGTGTCTTTTACTATAGCTACGAGCCAACCAAGGCCTTGTTAGAAGATTTGGTTGGCGGAAACTAAACAAAAAGCACGTTATACATACAAACCTACCTACTTACACACACACACACACACACACACGCACACACACACACACACACACACACACACACACATCGTTGCTATTATGTAAAGTGTCATAAGTTCAAAACGTTGCTTTTCAGAAAACGAAAAAATAGTTTCACCATTCCATAGCGAAACCGTTGGTCTACACTTTGACAAATTTTGATATCTTGGCATCTGAAACAGCTGGAGATACGATAGTTTGACCAAAAGAACCGGCTTTTGCAAGCAAAAATGAATATTGGAAAAAACGCATTTTACCAAATTTGGACATACGACAGTTTAATATAATAGCAACAATATATATCCGTGCGTGCACGCGCGCGTTTGTGTGATTGTTTACATTTGCAGTTGTAAAAACCTGTGATATAAGATTGCTCTTTTTTTTTTTTAAACTGGTAATGGCTGGTGACAAGGGTATCCACCCGTCAAACAATTACTCAATAAATTTGCTGAACCAATGAAAATTTACAAAGTTGTTGTAAAAACAAAGAAACGAATAACATGAGTGAAGGCGCGTGGCTTAGTGGTTAGGGTATTTAGATCACGATCCTAAAGTCGAAAGTTCGATTCCCGGCGGCACGTTGTGTTCATAAGCAAGACACTTTATCTTACGTTGTTCCAGTTCGATAAGCTGTCAAAAATGAGTAGTACCCTGTATTTCAAAGTACCAACCTTGTCACACTTTTTATCACGCTGAATCTCACTGAGAACTACATTTATGGTACGCGTGTTTGTGGAATGCTCAAGTCACTTAATTTCACAAGCAGATTGTTCTGTTGAACGGATCAACTGAACCCTGGTCATCGTAAGCGACGAAGTGATAGTTATATATATATATATATATATATAATATGATATAATATAATATAATATAATATAAATATGTGCATACCTACATCTATATGTATACATACATGCATATATGGGTACAGGACATCACAAAAAAAAAACGTTAAACACAATGAGAATCGAAAACATAAAG